>NW_027440751.1:0-65261 GCF_031893055.1 Leptodactylus fuscus | reverse complement strand
TCTAATACTGTTATACACAGCACCCCCCCTAATAGTTTAATACACAGCACCCCCTTAATAGTGTTAAACACAGCACCCCCCTAATAGTTTAATACACAGCACCCCCCTAATAGTGTTATACACAGCACCCCCCTAATACTGTTATACACAGCACCCCCCTATAGTTTAATACACAGCACCCCCTTAATAGTGTTATACACAGCAACCCCACTAATAGTTTAATACATAGCAACCCCCCTAATACTGTATACACAGCACTCCCCTAATAGTTTAATACACAGCACCCCCCCTATTAGTGCTATACACAGCACCCCCCTAATAGTTTAATACACAGCACCCCCTAATAGTGTTATACACAGCACCCCCCTAATACTGTTATACACAGCATTCCCCCTAATATTTTAATACAAAGCACCCCCCCTAATAGTGTTATACACAGCACCCCCCTAATAGTTTAATACACAGCACCCCCTAATAGTGTTATACACAGAACCCCCCTAATAGTTTAATACACAGAACCCCGCTAATAGTTTAATACACAGCACCCCCCTAATAGTGTTATACACAGTACCCCCCTAATAGTTTAATACACAGCACCCCCCCTAATAGTTTAATACACAGCACCCCTCCTAATACTGTTATACACAGCACCCCCCTAATACTGTTATACACAGCACCCCCCTAATAGTTTAATACACAGCACCCCCCTAATACTGTTATAACACAGCACCCCCCTAATAGTTTAATACACAGCAACCCCCTAATACTGTTACACACAGCACCCCCCTTAAAGTTTAATACACAGCACCCCCCTAATAGTGTTATACACAGCACCCCCCTAATACTGTTATACACAGCACCCCCCTAATAGTTTAATACACAGCACCCCCCTAATAGTGTTATACACAGCACCCCCCCTAATACTGTTATACACAGCACCCCCCTAATAGTTTAATACACAGCACCCCCTAATAGTGTTATACAGAGCACCCCCCCTAATACTGTTATACACAGCACCCCCCTAATAGTTTAATACACAGCACCGCCCTAATACTGTTATACACAGCACCCCCCTAATAGTTTAATACACAGCACCCCCCTAATAGTGTTATACACAGCACCCCCCTAATACTGTTATACACAGCACCCCCCTAATAGTTTAATATACAGAACCCCCTAATAGTGTTATACACAGCACCCCCTAATATTGTTGTACACAGCACCCCCCTAATAGTTTAATACACAGCACCCCCCTAATAGTGTTATACACAGCACCCCCCCTAATAGTTTATTACACAGCACCCCCTAATACTGTTATACACAGCACCCCCTAATAGTTTAATACACAGCACCCCCCTAATAGTGTTATACCAGCACCCCCCTAATACTGTTATACACAGCACCCCCCTAATAGTTTAATACACAGCACCCCCCCTAATAGTTTCATACACAGCACCCCCCTAATAGTGTTATACACAGCACCCCCCTAATAGTTTAATACACAGCACCCCCCTAATAGTGTTATACACAACACTCCCCTAATACTGTTATACACAGAACCCCCCTAATAGTTTAATACACAGCACCCCCCTAATAGTGTTATACACAGCACCCCCGTAATAGTTTAATACACAGCAACCCCCCTAATAGTGTTATACACAGCACCTCCCTAATAGTTTAATACACAGCACCCCCCCAATAGTGTTATACACAGCACCCCCCTAATACTGTTATACACAGCACCCCCCTAATAGTTTAATACACAGCACCCCCCTAATAGTGTTATACACAGCACCCCCCTAATACTGTTATACACAGCACCCCCCTAATAGTTTAATACACAGCACCCCCCCTAATAGTGTTATACACAGCACCCCCCTAATACTGTTATACATAGCACCCCCCTAATAGTTTAATACACAGCACCCCCCTAATAGTGTTATACACCGCCCCCCTATTACTGTTATACACAGCACCCGCCTAATAGTTTAATACACAGCCCCCTCCTAATAGTGTTATACACAGCACCCCTCTAATAGTTTAATACACAGCAACCCCCCTAATAGTGTTATACACAGCACCCCCTAATACTGTTATACACAGCACCCCAATAATAGTTTAATACACAGCACCCCTAATAGTGATATACACAGCACCCCCCTAATAGTGTTATACACAGCACCCCCCTAATATTGTTATACACAGCACCCCCCTAATAGTTTAATACACAGCACCCCCTAATAGTGTTATACACAGCACCCCCCCTAATAGTTTAATACACAGCACCCCCTAATACTGTTATACACTGCACCCCCCTAATAGTTTAATACACAGAATCCCCTAATAGTGTTATACACAGCACCCCCCTAATACTGTTATACACAGCACCCCCCCTAATAGTTTAATACACAGCACCCCCTAATAGTGTTATACAGAGCACCCCCCTAATACTGTTATACACAGCACCCCCCCTAATAGTTTAATACACAGCACCGCCCCTAATACTGTTATACACAGCACCCCCCTAATAGTTTAATACACAGCACCCCCCTAATAGTGTTATACACAGCACCCCCCTAATACTGTTATACACAGCACCCCCCCTAATAGTTTAATACACAGCACCCCCTAATAGTGTTATACACAGCACCCCCCTAATAGTTTAATATACAGAACCCCCTAATAGTGTTATACACAGCACCCCCTAATATTGTTGTACACAGCACCCCCCTAATAGTTTAATACACAGCACCCCCCTAATAGTGTTATACACAGCACCCCCCTAATAGTTTAATACACAGCACCCCCCTATTAGTGTTATACACAGCACCCCCCCTAATACTGTTATACACAGCACCCCCCTAATAGTTTAATACACAGCACCCCCCTAATACTGTTATACACAGCACCCCCCTAATAGTTTAATACACAGCACCCCCTAATAGTGTTATACACAGCCCCCCTATTACTGTTATACACAGCACCCCCCTAATAGTTTAATACACAGCACCCCCCTAATAGTGTTATACACAGCACCCCCCCTACTAGTTTAATACACAGCACCCCCCTAATAGTGTTATACACAGCACCCCCCCTAATACTGTTATACACAGCACCCCCCTAATAGTTTAATACACAGCACCCCCCCTAATAGTGTTATATACAGCACCCCCCTAATACTGTTATACACAGCACCCCCCCTAATAGTTTAATACACAGCACCCCCCTAATAGTGTTATACACAGCACCCCCCTAATACTGTTTACACAGCACCCCCTAATAGTTTATACACAGCACCCCCCTAATAGTGTTATACACAGCACCCCCCTAATACTGTTATACACAGCACCCCCCTAATAGTTTAATACACAGCACCCCCCCTAATACTGTTATACACAGCACCCCATAATAGTTTAATACACAGCACCCCCCTAATACTGTTATACACAGCACCCCCCTAATACTGTTATATACAGCACCCCCCTAATAGTGCTTACACAGCACCCCCCTAATAGTGTTATACACAGCACCCCCCTAATAGTTTAATACACAGCACCCCCTTAATAGTGTTATACACAGCACCCCCCTAATAGTTTAATACACAGCACCCCCCTAATACTGTTATACACAGCACCCCCCTAATAGTTTAATACACAGCACCCCCTAATAGTGTTATACACAGCACCCCCCTAATAGTTTAATACACAACACCCCCCTAATAGTTTAATACACAGAACCCCCCTAATACTGTTATACACAGCACCCCCCTAATAGTTTAATACACTGCTCCCCCCTAATAGTGTTATACACGGCACCCCCCTAATACTGTTATAAACAGCACCCCCCTAATAGTTTAATACACAGCACCCCCCCTAATAGTGTTATACACAGCACCACCCTAATACTGTTATACACAGCACCCCCCTAATAGTGTTATACACAGCACCCCCTAATAGTTTAATACACAGCACCCCCCTAATAGTTTAATACACAGCACCCCCTTAATAGTTTAATACACAGCACCCCCCTAATATTTTAATACACAACACCCCCCTAATAGTGTTATACACAGCACCCCCCTAATAGTTTACTACACAGCACCCCCCTAATAGTGTTATACACAGCACCCCCCTAATAGTGTTATACACAGCACCCCCCTAATAGTTTAATACACAGCACAGCCCTAATAGTGTTATACACAGCACCCCCCTAATAGTTTAATACACAGCACCCCCCTAATACTGTTATACACAGCACCCCCCTAATAGTTTAATACACAGCGCCCCCCTAATAGTGTTATACACAGCACCCCCCTAATAGTTTAATACACAGCACCCCCCTAATACTGTTATACACAGCACCCCCCTAATACTGTTATACACAGCACCCCCCCTAATAGTTTAATACACAGCACCCCCTTAATAGTGTTAAACACAGCACCCCCCTAATAGTTTAATACACAGCACCCCCCTAATAGTGTTATACACAGCACCCCCCTAATACTGTTATACACAGCACCCCCCTAATAGTTTAATACACAGCACCCCCTTAATAGTGTTATACACAGCAACCCACTAATAGTTTAATACATAGCACCCCCCTAATACTGTATACACAGCACTCCCCTAATAGTTTAATACACAGCACCCCCCTAATAGTGCTATACACAGCACCCCCCCTAATAGTTTAATACACAGCACCCCCTAATAGTGTTATACACAGCACCCCCCTAATACTGTTATACACAGCATTCCCCCTAATATTTTAATACAAAGCACCCCCTAATAGTGTTATACACAGCACCCCCTAATAGTTTAATACACAGCACCCCCTAATAGTGTTATACACAGAACCCCCTAATAGTTTAATACACAGAACCCCGCTAATAGTTTAATACACAGCACCCCCCTAATAGTGTTATACACAGTACCCCCCTAATAGTTTAATACACAGCACCCCCCTAATAGTTTAATACACAGCACCCTCCTAATACTGTTATACACAGCACCCCCCTAATACTGTTATACACAGCACCCCCCTAATAGTTTAATACACAGCACCCCCCTAATACTGTTATACACAGCACCCCCCTAATAGTTTAATACACAGCAACCCCCTAATACTGTTACACACAGCACCCCCCTTAAAGTTTAATACACAGCACCCCCCTAATAGTGTTATACACAGCACCCCCCTAATACTGTTATACACAGCACCCCCCTAATAGTTTAATACACAGCACCCCCCTAATAGTGTTATACACAGCACCCCCCTAATAGTTTAATACACAGCACCCCCCTAATAGTTTAATACACAGATCCCCCCTAATACTGTTATACACAGCACCCCCCTAATAGTTTAATACACAGCACCCCCCTAATAGTGTTATACACAGCACCCCCCTAATACTGTTATACACAGCACCCCCCTAATAGTGTTAAACACAGCACCCCCCTAATACTGGTATACACAGCACCCCCCTAATAGTTTAATACACAGCACCCCCCTAATACTGTTATACACAGCACCCCCATAATAGTTTAATACACAGCACACCCCTAATACTGTTATACACAGCACCCCCCTAATACTGTTATATACAGCACCCCCCTAACAGTGTTATACACAGCACCCCCCTAATAGTTTAATACACAGCACCCCCCTAATAGTGTTATACACAGCACCCCTAATAGTTTAATACATAGCACCCCCCTAATACTGTTATACACAGCACCCCCTAATAGTTTAATACACAGCACCCAGCTAATAGTGTTATACACAGCACCCCCCTAATAGTTTAATACACAGCACCCCCCTAATAGTTTAATACACAGAACCCCCCTAATAGTGTTATACACAGCACCCCCCTAATAGTTTAATACACAGCACCCCCCTAATAGTGTTATACACAGCACCCCCCTAATACTGTTATACACAGCACCCCCATAATAGTGTTATACACAGCACCCCCTAATAGTTTAATACACAGCACCCCCCTAATAGTTTAATACACAGCACCCCCCTAATAGTGTTATACACAGCACCCCCCTAATAGTGTTATACACAGCACCCCCCTAATAGTTTAATACACAGCACCCCCCTAATAGTGTTATACACAGCACCCCCCTAATACTGTTATACACAGCACCCCCCTAATAGTTTAATACACAGCACCCCCCTAATTGTGTTATACACAGCACCCCCCTAATACTGTTATACACAGCACCCCCCTAATAGTTTAATACACAGCACCCCCTAATACTGTTATACACAGCACCCCCCTAATAGTTTAATACACAGCACCCCCCCTAATAGTGTTATACACAGAACCCCCCTAATAGTTTAATACACAGCACCCCCCTAATAGTTTAATACACAGCACCCCCCTAATAGTGTTATACACAGCACCCCCTAATAGTTTAATTCACAGCACCCCCCTAATAGTGTTATACACAGCACCCCCTAATAGTGTTATACACAGCACCCCCCTAATAGTTTAATACACAGCACCCCCCTTATAGTGTTATACACAGCACCCTCTAATAGTTTAATACACAGCACCCCCCTAATAGTGTTATACACAGCACCTTCCTAATAATTTGATACACAGCACCCCCCTAATAGTGTTATACACAGCACCCCCTAATAGTTTAATACACAGCACCCCCCTAATAGTTTTATACACAGCACCCCCTTAATAGTTTAATACACAGCACCCCCCTATTAGTGTTATACACAGCAACCCCCTAATAGTTTAATACACAGCACCCCCCTTATAGTGTTATACACAGCACCCCCTAATAGTTTAATACACAGCACCCCCCTAATAGTGTTATACACAGCACCCCCCTAATAGTTTAATACACAGCACCCACCTAATAGTGTTATACAGAGCACCCCTTAATAGTTTAATACACAGCACCCCCCTAATAGTTTTATACACAGCACCCCCCTAACACTGTTATACACAGCACCCCCCTAATAGTTTAATACACAGCACCCCCCTAATTGTGTTATACACAGCACCCCCCTAATACTGTTATACACAGCACCCCCTAATAGTTTAATACACAGCACCCCCTAATAGTGTTATACACAGCACCCCCCTAATAGTGTTATACACAGCACCCCCATAATACTGTTATACACAGCACCCCCCTAATAGTTTAATACACAGCACCCTCCTAATACTGTTATACACAGCACCCCCCTAATACTGTTATACACAGCACCCCCCTAATAGTTTAATACACAGCACCCCCCTAATACTGTTATACACAGCACCCCCCTAATAGTTCAATACACAGCAACCCCCTAATACTGTTATACACAGCACCCCCCTTAAAGTTTAATACACAGCACCCCCCTAATAGTGTTATACACAGCACCCCCCTAATACTGTTATACACAGCACCCCCCTAATAGTTTAATACACAGCACCCCCCTAATAGTGTTATACACAGCACCCCGCTAATAGTTTAATACACAGCACCCCCCTAATAGTTTAATACACAGATCCCCCCTAATACTGTTATACACAGCACCCCCCTAATAGTTTAATACACAGCACCCCCCTAATAGTGTTATACACAGCACCCCCCTAATACTGTTATACACAGCACCCCCATAATAGTGTTATACACAGCACCCCCTAATAGTTTAATACACAGCACCCCCCTAATAGTTTAATACACAGCACCCCCCTAATAGTTTAATACACAGCACCCCCCTAATAGTGTTATACACAGCACCCCCCTAATAGTTTAATACACAGCACCCCCCTAATAGTGTTATACACAGCACCCCCCTAATAGTGTTAGACACAGCACCCCCCTAATAGTTTAATACACAGCACCCCCCTAATAGTGTTATACACAGCACCCCCCTAATACTGTTATACACAGCACCCCCCTAATAGTTTAATACACAGCACCCCCCTAATTGTGTTATACACAGCACCCCCCTAATACTGTTATACACAGCACCCCCCTAATAGTTTAATACACAGCACCCCCCTAATACTGTTATACACAGCACCCCCCTAATAGTTTAATACACAGCACCCCCCCTAATAGTGTTATACACAGAACCCCCCTAATAGTTTAATACACAGCACCCCCCTAATAGTTTAATACACAGCACCCCCCTAATAGTTTAATACACAGCACCCCACTAATAGTGTTATACACAGCACCCCCATAATAGTTTAATTCACAGCACCCCCCTAATAGTGTTATACACAGCACCCCCCTAATAGTGTTATACACAGCACCCCCCTAATAGTTTTATACACAGCACCCCCTTAATAGTTTAATACACAGCACCCCCCTATTAGTGTTATACACAGCAACCCCCTAATAGTTTAATACACAGCACCCCCCTTATAGTGTTATACACAGCACCCCCTAATAGTTTAATACACAGCACCCCCTAATAGTGTTAAACACAGCACCCCCCTAATAGTTTAATACACAGCACCCCCCTAATAGTTTAATACACAGCACCCCCCTAATACTGTTGTACACAGCACCCCCCTAATAGTTTAATACACAGCACCCCCCCTAATAGTGTTATACACAGAACCCCCCTAATAGTTTAATACACAGCACCCCCCTAATTGTTTAATACACAGCACCCCCCTAATAGTTTAATACACAGCACCCCCCTAATAGTGTTATACACAGCACCCCCATAATAGTTTAATTCACAGCACCCCCCTAATAGTGTTATACACAGCACCCCCCTAATAGTGTTATACACAGCACCCCCCTAATAGTGTTATACACAGCACCCCCATAATACTGTTATACACAGCACCCCCCTAATAGTTTAATACACAGCACCCTCCTAATACTGTTATACACAGCACCCCCCTAATACTGTTATACACAGCACCCCCCTAATAGTTTAATACACAGCACCCCCCTAATACTGTTATACACAGCACCCCCCTAATAGTTCAATACACAGCAACCCCCTAATACTGTTATACACAGCACCCCCCTTAAAGTTTAATACACAGCACCCCCCTAATAGTGTTATACACAGCACCCCCCTAATACTGTTATACACAGCACCCCCCTAATAGTTTAATACACAGCACCCCCCTAATAGTGTTATACACAGCACCCCGCTAATAGTTTAATACACAGCACCCCCCTAATAGTTTAATACACAGATCCCCCCTAATACTGTTATACACAGCACCCCCCTAATAGTTTAATACACAGCACCCCCCCTAATAGTGTTATACACAGCACCCCCCTAATACTGTTATACACAGCACCCCCATAATAGTGTTATACACAGCACCCCCTAATAGTTTAATACACAGCACCCCCCTAATAGTTTAATACACAGCACCCCCCTAATAGTTTAATACACAGCACCCCCCTAATAGTGTTATACACAGCACCCCCCTAATAGTTTAATACACAGCACCCCCCTAATAGTGTTATACACAGCACCCCCCTAATAGTGTTATACACAGCACCCCCCTAATAGTTTAATAAACAGCACCCCCCTAATAGTGTTATACACAGCACCCCCCTAATACTGTTATACACAGCACCCCCCTAATAGTTTAATACACAGCACCCCCCTAATTGTGTTATACACAGCACCCCCCTAATACTGTTATACACAGCACCCCCCTAATAGTTTAATACACAGCACCCCCCTAATACTGTTATACACAGCACCCCCCTAATAGTTTAATACACAGCACCCCCCCTAATAGTGTTATACACAGAACCCCCCTAATAGTTTAATACACAGCACCCCCCTAATAGTTTAATACACAGCACCCCCCTAATAGTTTAATACACAGCACCCCACTAATAGTGTTATACACAGCACCCCCATAATAGTTTAATTCACAGCACCCCCCTAATAGTGTTATACACAGCACCCCCCTAATAGTGTTATACACAGCACCCCCCTAATAGTTTTATACACAGCACCCCCTTAATAGTTTAATACACAGCACCCCCCTATTAGTGTTATACACAGCAACCCCCTAATAGTTTAATACACAGCACCCCCCTTATAGTGTTATACACAGCACCCCCTAATAGTTTAATACACAGCACCCCCTAATAGTGTTAAACACAGCACCCCCCTAATAGTTTAATACACAGCACCCCCCTAATAGTTTAATACACAGCACCCCCCTAATACTGTTGTACACAGCACCCCCCTAATAGTTTAATACACAGCACCCCCCCTAATAGTGTTATACACAGAACCCCCCTAATAGTTTAATACACAGCACCCCCCTAATTGTTTAATACACAGCACCCCCCTAATAGTTTAATACACAGCACCCCCCTAATAGTGTTATACACAGCACCCCCATAATAGTTTAATTCACAGCACCCCCCTAATAGTGTTATACACAGCACCCCCCTAATAGTGTTATACACAGCACCCCCCTAATAGTGTTATACACAGCACCCCTTAATAGTTTAATACACAGCACCCCCCTAATAGTTTTTTACACAGCACCCCCCTAACACTGTTATACACAGCACCCCCCTAATAGTTTAATACACAGCACCCCCCTAATTGTGTTATACACAGCACCCCCCTAATACTGTTATACACAGCACCCCCTAATAGTTTTTTACACAGCACCCCCCTAACACTGTTATACACAGCACCCCCCTAATACTGTTATACACAGCACCCCCATAATAGTTTAATACACAGCACACCCCTAATACTGTTATACACAGCACCCCCCTAATACTGTTATATACAGCACCCCCCTAATAGTGTTATACACAGCACCCCCCTAATAGTTTAATACACAGCACCCCCCTAATAGTGTTATACACAGCACCCCTAATAGTTTAATACATAGCACCCCCCTAATACTGTTATACACAGCACCCCCTAATAGTTTAATACACAGCACCCCCCTAATAGTGTTATACACAGCACCCCCCTAATAGTTTAATACACAGCACCCCCCTAATAGTTTAATACACAGAACCCCCCTAATAGTGTTATACACAGCACCCCCCTAATAGTTTAATACACAGCACCCCCCTAATAGTGTTATACACAGCACCCCCCTAATACTGTTATACACAGCACCCCCATAATAGTGTTATACACAGCACCCCCTAATAGTTTAATACACAGCACCCCCCTAATAGTTCAATACACAGCACCCCCCTAGTAGTGTTATACACAGCACCCCCCTAATAGTGTTATACACAGCACCCCCCTAATAGTTTAATACACAGCACCCCCCTAATAGTGTTATACACAGCACCCCCCTAATACTGTTATACACAGCACCCCCCTAATAGTTTAATACACAGCACCCCCCTAATTGTGTTATACACAGCACCCCCCTAATACTGTTATACACAGCACCCCCTAATAGTTTAATACACAGCACCCCCTAATACTGTTATACACAGCACCCCCCTAATAGTTTAATACACAGCACCCCCCCTAATAGTGTTATACACAGAACCCCCCTAATAGTTTAATACACAGCACCCCCCTAATAGTTTAATACACAGCACCCCCCTAATAGTTTAATACACAGCACCCCCTAATAGTGTTATACACAGCACCCCCTAATAGTTTAATTCACAGCACCCCCCTAATAGTGTTATACACAGCACCCCCTAATAGTGTTATACACAGCACCCCCCTAATAGTTTAATACACAGCACCCCCCTTATAGTGTTATACACAGCACCCTCTAATAGTTTAATACACAGCACCCCCCTAATAGTGTTATACACAGCACCTTCCTAATAATTTGATACACAGCACCCCCCTAATAGTGTTATACACAGCACCCCCTAATAGTTTAATACACAGCACCCCCCTAATAGTTTTATACACAGCACCCCCTTAATAGTTTAATACACAGCACCCCCCTATTAGTGTTATACACAGCAACCCCCTAATAGTTTAATACACAGCACCCCCCTTATAGTGTTATACACAGCACCCCCTAATAGTTTAATACACAGCACCCCCCTAATAGTGTTATACACAGCACCCCCCTAATAGTTTAATACACAGCACCCACCTAATAGTGTTATACAGAGCACCCCTTAATAGTTTAATACACAGCACCCCCCTAATAGTTTTATACACAGCACCCCCCTAACACTGTTATACACAGCACCCCCCTAATAGTTTAATACACAGCACCCCCCTAATTGTGTTATACACAGCACCCCCCTAATACTGTTATACACAGCACCCCCTAATAGTTTAATACACAGCACCCCCCTAATAGTGTTATACACAGCACCCCCCTAATAGTGTTATACACAGCACCCCCATAATACTGTTATACACAGCACCCCCCTAATAGTTTAATACACAGCACCCTCCTAATACTGTTATACACAGCACCCCCCTAATACTGTTATACACAGCACCCCCCTTTTAATACACAGCACCCCCCTAATACTGTTATACACAGCACCCCCCTAATAGTTTAATACACAGCACCCTCCTAATACTGTTATACACAGCACCCCCCTAATACTGTTATACACAGCACCCCCCTAATAGTTTAATACACAGCACCCCCCTAATACTGTTATACACAGCACCCCCCTAATAGTTTAATACACAGCACCCCCCTAATAGTTTAATACACAGATCCCCCCTAATACTGTTATACACAGCACCCCCTAATAGTTTAATACACAGCACCCCCTAATAGTGTTATACACAGCACCCCCCTAATACTGTTATACACAGCACCCCCATAATAGTGTTATGCACAGCACCCCCTAATAGTTTAATACACAGCACCCCCCTAATAGTTTAATACACAGCACCCCCCTAATAGTTTAATACACAGCACCCCCTAATAGTGTTATACACAGCACCCCCCTAATAGTTTAATACACAGCACCCCCCTAATAGTGTTATACACAGCACCCCCCTAATAGTGTTATACACAGCACCCCCCTAATAGTTTAATACACAGCACCCCCCTAATAGTGTTATACACAGCACCCCCCTAATACTGTTATACACAGCACCCCCCTAATAGTTTAATACACAGCACCCCCCTAATTGTGTTATACACAGCACCCCCCTAATACTGTTATACACAGCACCCCCCTAATAGTTTAATACACAGCACCCCCCTAATACTGTTATACACAGCACCCCCTAATAGTTTAATACACAGCACCCCCCCTAATAGTGTTATAACACAGAACCCCCCTAATAGTTTAATACACAGCACCCCCCTAATAGTGTTATACACAGCACCCCCATAATAGTTTAATTCACAGCACCCCCCTAATAGTGTTATACACAGCACCCCCCTAATAGTGTTATACACAGCACCCCCCTAATAGTTTTATACACAGCACCCCCTTAATAGTTTAATACACAGCACCCCCCTATTAGTGTTATACACAGCAACCCCCTAATAGTTTAATACACAGCACCCCCCTTATAGTGTTATACACAACACCCCCTAATAGTTTAATACACAGCACCCCCTAGTAGTGTTATACACAGCACCCCCCTAATAGTTTAATACACAGCACCCCCCTAATAGTTTAATACACAGCACCCCCCTAATACTGTTGTACACAGCACCCCCCTAATAGTTTAATACACAGCACCCCCCCTAATAGTGTTATACACAGAACCCCCCTAATAGTTTAATACACAGCACCCCCCTAATTGTTTAATACACAGCACCCCCCTAATAGTTTAATACACAGCACCCCCCTAATAGTGTTATACACAGCACCCCCATAATAGTTTAATTCACAGCACCCCCCTAATAGTGTTATACACAGCACCCCCCTAATAGTGTTATACACAGCACCCCCTAATAGTGTTATACACAGCACCCCTTAATAGTTTAATACACAGCACCCCCCTAATAGTTTTTTACACAGCACCCCCCTAACACTGTTATACACAGCACCCCCCTAATAGTTTAATACACAGCACCCCCCTAATTGTGTTATACACAGCACCCCCCTAATACTGTTATACACAGCACCCCCTAATAGTTTTTTACACAGCACCCCCCTAACACTGTTATACACAGCACCCCCCTAATAGTTTAATACACAGCACCCCCCCTAATAGTGTTATACACAGCACCCCCCTAATAGTTTAATACACAGCACCCCCCCTAATAGTGTTATACACAGAACCCCCCTAATAGTTTAATACACAGCACCCCCTAATAGTTTAATACACAGCACCCCCCTAATAGTGTTATACACAGAACCCCCCTAATAGTTTAATACACAGCACCCCCCTAATAGTTTAATACACAGCACCCCCCTAATAGTTTAATACACAGCACCCCCCTAATAGTGTTATACACAGCACCCCCATAATAGTTTAATTCACAGCACCCCCTAATAGTGTTATACACAGCACCCCCCTAATAGTGTTCATACACAGCACCCCCCTAATAGTTTTATACACAGCACCCCCTTCATAGTTTAATACACAGCACCCCCCTATTAGTGTTATACACAGCAACCCCCTAATAGTTTAATACACAGCACCCCCCTTATAGTGTTATACACAGCACCCCCTAATAGTTTAATACACAGCACCCCCTAATAGTGTTATACACAGCACCCCCTTAATAGTTTAATACACAGCACCCCCCTAATAGTTTTTTACACAGCACCCCCCTAACACTGTTATACACAGCACCCCCCTAATAGTTTAATACACAGCAACCCCCTAATTGTGTTATACACAGCACCCCCCTAATACTGTTATACACAGCACCCCCTAATAGTTTAATACACAGCACCCCCCTAATAGTGTTATACACAGCACCCCCCCTAATAGTGTTATACACAGCTCCCCCATAATACTGTTATACACAGCACCCCCCTAATAGTTTAATACACAGCACCCTCCTAATACTGTTATACACAGCACCCCCCTAATACTGTTATACACAGCACCCCCCTAATAGTTTAATACACAGCACCCCCCTAATACTGTTATACACAGCACCCCCCCTAATAGTTTAATACACAGCAACCCCCTAACACTGTTACAACACAGCACCCCAATAAAAGTTTAATACACAGCACCCCCCTAATAGTGTTATACACAGCACCCCCCTAATACTGTTATACACAGCACCCCTCTAATAGTTTAATACACATCACCCCCCCTAATAGTGTTATACACAGCACCCCCCTAATTAGTGTTATACACAGCACCCCCATAATACTGTTATACACAGCACCCCCCTAATAGTTTAATACACAGCACCCTCCTAATACTGTTATACACAGCACCCCCCTAATAGTTTAATACATAGCACCCCCCTAATACTGTATGCACAGCACCCCCCTAATAGTTTAATACACAGCACCCCCCTAATAGTGTTATACACAGCACCCCCCCTAATAGTTTAATACACAGCACCCCCTAATAGTGTTATACACAGCACCCCCAAATACTGTTATACACAGCACCCCCCTAATAGTTTAATACACAGCACCCCCCTAATAGTGTTATACACAGCACCCCCCTAATACTGTTATACACAGCACCCCCCCTAATAGTTTATCACAAAGCACCCCCCTAATAGTGTTATACACAGCACCCCCCTAATAGTTTAATACACAGCACCCCCTAATAGTGTTATACACAGAACCCCCTAATAGTTTAATACACAGCACCCCCCTAATAGTTTAATACACAGAACCCCGCTAATAGTTTAATACACAGCACAACCTAATCGTGTTATACACAGTTACCCCCCTAATACTGTTATACACAGCACCCCCCTAATAGTTTAATACACAGCACCCCCTAATAGTGTTATACACAGCACCCCCTAATAGTTTAATACACAGCACCCCCTAATACTGTTATACACAGCACCCCCTAATAGTTTAATACACAGCACCCCCCTAATAGTGTTATACACAGCACCCCCCTAATACTGTTATACACAGCACCCCCCTAATAGTTTAATACACAGCACCCCCTTAATAGTGTTATACACAGCACCCCCTAATAGTTCTTAATACACAGCACCCCCCTAATAGTGTTATACACAGCAACAACCTAATACTGTTATACACAGCACCCCCCTAATAGTTTAATACACAGCACCCCCTTAATAGTGTTATACACAGCACCCCCCTAATAGTTTAATACATAGCACCCCCCTAATACTGTATACACAGCACCCCCCTAATAGTTTAATACACAGCACCCCCCTAATAGTGTTATACACAGCACCCCCCTAATACTGTTATACACAGCACCCCCTAATAGTGTTATACACAGCACCCCCAAATACTGTTATACACAGCACCCCCCTAATAGTTTAATACACAGCACCCCCCTAATAGTGTTATACACAGCACCCCCCTAATACTGTTATACACAGCACCCCCCCTAATAGTTTAATACAAAGCACCCCCCTAATAGTGTTATACACAGCACCCCCCTAATAGTTTAATACACAGCACCCCCTAATAGTGTTATACACAGAACCCCCTAATAGTTTAATACACAGCACCCCCCTAATAGTTTAATACACAGAACCCCGCTAATATTTTAATACACAGCACCCCCCTAATAGTGTTATACACAGTACCCCCTAATACTGTTATACACAGCACCCCCCTAATAGTTTAATACACAGCACCCCCTAATAGTGTTATACACAGCACCCCCTAATAGTTTAATACAAAGCACCCCCTAATACTGTTATACACAGCACCCCCTAATAGTTTAATACACAGCACCCCCCTAATAGTGTTATACACAGCACCCCCCTAATACTGTTATACACAGCACCCCCCTAATAGTTTAATACACAGCACCCCCCTACTAGTGTTATACACAGCAACCCCCTAATAGTTTAATACACAGCACCCCCCTAATAGTGTTATACACAGCACCACCCTAATACTGTTATACACAGCATCCCCTAATAGTTTAATACACAGCACCCCCCTAATAGTGTTATACACAGCACCCCCGTAATAGTTTAATTCACAGCAACCCCCTAATACTGTTATACACAGCACCCCCCTAATAGTTTAATACACAGCACCCCCCTAATAGTGTTATACACAGCACCCCCCTAATACTGTTATACACGCAGCCCCCTAATAGTTTAATACACAGCACCCCCCTAATAGTGTTATACACAGCACCCCCCTAATACTGTTATACACAGCACCCCCCTAATAGTTTAATACACAGCACCTCCCTAATAGTGTTATACACAGCACCCCCATAATACTGTTATACACAGCACCCCCCTAATAGTTTAATACACAGCACCCCCTAATAGTGTTATACACAGCACCCCCCTAATACTGTTATACACAGCACCCCCCTAATAGTTTAATACACAGCACCCCCCTAATAGTGTAATACACAGCACCCCCCTAATAGTTTAATACACAGCACCCCCCTAATAGTGTTATACACAGCACCCCCCTAATAGTTTAATACACAGCACCCCCCCCTAATAGTGTTATACACAGCACCCTCCTAATACTGTTATACACAGCACCCCCCTAATAGTTTAATACACAGCACCCCCCTAATAGTGTTATACACAGCACCCCCCCTAATAGTTTAATACACAGCACCCCCCTAATAGTGTTATACTCCTAATACTGTTATACACAGCACCCCCCTAATAGTTTAATACACAGCACCCCCCCCCTAATAGTGTTATATACAGCCCCCCTATTACTGTTATACACAGCACCCCCCATAATACTGTTATACACAGCACCCCCCTAATAGTTTAATACACAGCACCCCCCTAATAGTGTTATACACAGCACCTTCCTAATACTGTTATACACAGCACCCCAATAATAGTTTAATACACAGCACCCCCCCTAATAGTGTTATACACAGCACCCCCCTAATAGTGTTATACACAGCACCCCCCTAATACTGTTATACACAGCACCCCCCTAATAGTTTAATACACAGAACCCCCCCTAATAGTGTTATACACAGCACCCCCCCTAATAGTTTATACACAGCACCCCCTAATACTGTTATACACTGCACCCCCCTAATAGTTTATTACACAGAACCCCCCTAATAGTGTTATCCACAGCACCCCCCTAATACTGTTATACACAGTACCCCCCTAATAGTTTAATGCACAGCACCCCCTAATAGAGTTATACACAGCACCCCCTAATAGTTTAATACACAGCACCCCCCTGATAGTGTTATACACAGCACCCCCCTAATAGTTTAATACACAGCACCCCCCTAATAGTGTTATACACAGCACCCCCCCTAATACTGTTATACACAGCACCCCCCTAATAGTTTAATACACAGCACCCCCCTAATACTGTTATATACAGCACCCCCCTAATAGTTTAATACACAGCACCCCCCTAATAGTGTTATACACAGCCCCCCCCCTATTACTGTTATACACAGCACCCCCTAATAGTTTAATACACAGCACCCCGCTAATAGTGTTATACACAGCACCCCCCTAATAGTTTAATACACAGCACCCCCCTAATAGTGTTATACACAGCACCCCCCTAATACTGTTATACACAGCACCCCCCTAATAGTTTAATACACAGCACCCCCCCTAATAGTGTTATACACAGCACCCCCCTAATACTGTTATACACAGCACCCCCCTAATAGTTTAATACACAGCACCCCCCTAATAGTGTTATACACAGCACCCCCCTAATACTGTTATACACAGCACCCCCTAATAGTTTAATACACAGCACCCCCCTAATAGTGTTAAACACAGCACCCCCCCTAATACTGGTATACACAGCACCCCCCCTAATAGTTTAATACACAGCACCCCCCTAATACTGTTATACACAGCACCCCCATAATAGTTTAATACACAGCACACCCCTAATACTGTTATACACAGCACCCCCCTAATACTGTTATATACAGCACCCCCCTAATAGTGTTATACACAGCACCCCCCTAATAGTTTAATACACAGCACCCCCCTAATAGTGTTATACACAGCACCCCTAATAGTTTAACACATAGCACCCCCTAATACTGTTATACACAGCACCCCCTAATAGTTTAATACACAGCACCCCCCTAATAGTGTTATACACAGCACCCCCCTAATAGTTTAATACACAGCACCCCCCTAATAGTTTAATACACAGAACCCCCCTAATAGTGTTATACACAGCACCCCCCTAATAGTTTAATACACAGCACCCCCCTAATAGTGTTATACACAGCACCCCCCTAATACTGTTATACACAGCACCCCCATAATAGTGTTATACACAGCACCCCCTAATAGTTTAATACACAGCACCCCCCTAATAGTTTAATACACAGCACCCCCCTAATAGTGTTATACACAGCACCCCCCTAATAGTGTTATACACAGCACCCCCCTAATAGTTTAATACACAGCACCCCCCTAATAGTGTTATACACAGCACCCCCCTAATACTGTTATACACAGCACCCCCCTAATAGTTTAATACACAGCACCCCCCTAATTGTGTTATACACAGCACCCCCTAATACTGTTATACACAGCACCCCCCTAATAGTTTAATACACAGCACCCCCTAATACTGTTATACACAGCACCCCCCTAATAGTTTAATACACAGCACCCCCCCTAATAGTGTTATACACAGAACCCCCCTAATAGTTTAATACACAGCACCCCCCTAATAGTTTAATACACAGCACCCCCCTAATAGTTTAATACAAAGCACCCCCCTAATAGTGTTATACACAGCACCCCCCTAATAGTTTAATTCACAGCACCCCCCTAATAGTGTTATACACAGCACCCCCTAATAGTGTTATACACAGCACCCCCCTAATAGTTTAATACACAGCACCCCCCTAATAGTGTTATACACAGCACCCTCTAATAGTTTAATACACAGCACCCCCCTTATAGTGTTATACACAGCACCCTCTAATAGTTTAATACACAGCACCCCCCTAATAGTGTTATACACAGCACCTTCCTAATAATTTGATACACAGCACCCCCCTAATAGTGTTATACACAGCACCCCCCTAATAGTTTAATACACATCACCCCCCTAATAGTTTTATACACAGCACCCCCTTAATAGTTTAATACACAGCACCCCCCTATTAGTGTTATACACAGCAACCCCCTAATAGTTTAATACACAGCACCCCCCTTATAGTGTTATACACAGCACCCCCTAATAGTTTAATACACAGCACCCCCCTAATAGTGTTATAAACAGCACCCCCCTAATAGTTTAATACACAGCACCCACCTAATAGTGTTATACACAGCACCCCTTAATAGTTTAATACACAGCACCCCCCTAATAGTTTTATACACAGCACCCCCCCTAACACTGTTATACACAGCACCCCCCTAATAGTTTAATACACAGCACCCCCCTAATTGTGTTATACACAGCACCCCCCTAATACTGTTATACACAGCACCCCCTAATAGTTTAATACACAGCACCCCCCTAATAGTGTTATACACAGAACCCCCCTAATAGTGTTATACACAGCACCCCCATAATACTGTTATACACAGCACCCCCCTAATAGTTTAATACACAGCACCCTCCTAATACTGTTATACACAGCACCCCCCTAATACTGTTATACACAGCACCCCCCTAATAGTTTAATACACAGCACCCCCCTAATACTGTTATACACAGCACCCCCCTAATAGTTTAATACACAGCACCCCCCTAATACTGTTATACACAGCACCCCCATAATAGTTTAATACACAGCACACCCCTAATACTGTTATACACAGCACCCCCCTAATACTGTTATATACAGCACCCCCCTAATAGTGTTATACACAGCACCCCCCTAATAGTTTAATACACAGCACCCCCCTAATAGTGTTATACACAGCACCCCTAATAGTTTAATACATAGCACCCCCCTAATACTGTTATACACAGCACCCCCTAATAGTTTAATACACAGCACCCCCCTAATAGTGTTATACACAGCACCCCCCTAATAGTTTAATACACAGAACCCCCCTAATAGTGTTATACACAGCACCCCCTAATAGTTTAATACACAGCACCCCCCTAATAGTGTTATACACAGCACCCCTTAATAGTTTAGTACACAGAACCCCCCTAATAGTGTTATACACAGCACCCCCCTAATAGTTTAATACACAGCACCCCCCTAATAGTGTTATACACAGCACCCCCCTAATACTGTTATACACAGCACCCCCATAATAGTGTTATACACAGCAACCCCTAATAGTTTAATACACAGCACCCCCTAATAGTTTAATACACAGCACCCCCCTAATAGTGTTATACACAGCACCCCCCTAATAGTGTTATACACAGCACCCCCCTAATAGTTTAATACACAGCACCCCCCTAATAGTGTTATACACAGCACCCCCCTAATACTGTTATACACAGCACCCCCATAATAGTGTTATACACAGCACCCCCTAATAGTTTAATACACAGCACCCCCCTAATAGTTTAATACACAGCACCCCCCTAATAGTGTTATACACAGCACCCCCCTAATACTGTTATACACAGCACCCCCCTAATAGTTTAATACACAACACCCCCCTAATTGTGTTATACACAGCACCCCCCTAATACTGTTATACACAGCACCCCCCTAATAGTTTAATACACAGCACCCCCTAATACTGTTATACACAGCACCCCCCTAATAGTTTAATACACAGCACCCCCCCTAATAGTGTTATACACAGAACCCCCCTAATAGTTTAATACACAGCACCCCCCTAATAGTTTAATACACAGCACCCTCCTAATAGTTTAATACACAGCACCCCCCTAATAGTGTTATACACAGCACCCCCTAATAGTTTAATTCACAGCACCCCCCTAATAGTGTTATACACAGCACCCCCTAATAGTGTTATACACAGCACCCCCCTAATAGTTTAATACACAGCACCCCCCTTATAGTGTTATACACAGCACCCTCTAATAGTTTAATACACAGCACCCCCCTAATAGTGTTATACACAGCACCTTCCTAATAATTTGATACACAGCACCCCCCTAATAGTGTTATACACAGCACCCCCCTAATAGTTTAATACACAGCACCCCCCTAATAGTTTTATACACAGCACCCCCTTAATAGTTTAATACACAGCACCCCCCTATTAGTGTTATACACAGCAACCCCCTAATAGTTTAATACACAGCACCCCCCTTATAGTGTTATACACAGCACCCCCTAATAGTTTAATACACAGCACCCCCCTAATAGAGTTATACACAGCACCCCCCTAATAGTTTAATACACAGCACCCACCTAATAGTGTTATACACAGCACCCCTTAATAGTTTAATACACAGCACCCCCCTAATAGTTTTATACACAGCACCCCCCTAACACTGTTATACACAGCACCCCCCTAATAGTTTAATACACAGCACCCCCCTAATTGTGTTATACACAGCACCCCCCTAATACTGTTATACACAGCACCCCCTAATAGTTTAATACACAGCACCCCCCTAATAGTGTTATACACAGCACCCCCCTAATAGTGTTATACACAGCACCCCCATAATACTGTTATACACAGCACCCCCCTAATAGTTTAATACACAGCACCCTCCTAATACTGTTATACACAGCACCCCCCTAATACTGTTATACACAGCACCCCCCTAATAGTTTAATACACAGCACCCCCCTAATACTGTTATACACAGCACCCCCCTAATAGTTTAATACACAGCAACCCCCTAATACTGTTACACACAGCACCCCCCTTAAAGTTTAATACACAGCACCCCCCTAATAGTGTTATACACAGCACCCCCCTAATACTGTTATACACAGCACCCCCCTAATAGTTTAATACACAGCACCCCCCTAATAGTGTTATACACAGCACCCCCCTAATAGTTTAATACACAGCACCCCCCTAATAGTTTAATACACAGATCCCCCCTAATACTGTTATACACAGCACCCCCCTAATAGTTTAATACACAGCACCCCCCTAATAGTGTTATACACAGCACCCCCCTAATACTGTTATACACAGCACCCCCATAATAGTGTTATACACAGCACCCCCTAATAGTTTAATACACAGCACCCCCCTAATAGTTTAATACACAGCACCCCCCTAATAGTGTTATACACAGCACCTTCCTAATACTGTTATACACAGCACCCCAATAATAGTTTAATACACAGCACCCCCCCTAATAGTGTTATACACAGCACCCCCCTAATAGTGTTATACACAGCACCCCCCTAATACTGTTATACACAGCACCCCCCTAATAGTTTAATACACAGCACCCCCCTAATAGTGTTATACACAGCACCCCCCTAATAGTTTAATACACAGCACCCCCTAATACTGTTATACACTGCACCCCCCTAATAGTTTATTACACAGAACCCCCTAATAGTGTTATCCACAGCACCCCCCTAATACTGTTATACACAGTACCCCCCTAATAGTTTAATGCACAGCACCCCCTAATAGAGTTATACACAGCACCCCCTAATAGTTTAATACACAGCACCCCCCTGATAGTGTTATACACAGCACCCCCCTAATAGTTTAATACACAGCACCCCCCTAATAGTGTTATACACAGCACCCCCCTAATACTGTTATACACAGCACCCCCCTAATAGTTTAATACACAGCACCCCCCTAATACTGTTATATACAGCACCCCCCTAATAGTTTAATACACAGCACCCCCCTAATAGTGTTATACACAGCCCCCCCCCTATTACTGTTATACACAGCACCCCCTAATAGTTTAATACACAGCACCCCGCTAATAGTGTTATACACAGCACCCCCCTAATAGTTTAATACACAGCACCCCCCTAATAGTGTTATACACAGCACCCCCCTAATACTGTTATACACAGCACCCCCCTAATAGTTTAATACACAGCACCCCCCTAATAGTGTTATACACAGCACCCCCCTAATACTGTTATACACAGCACCCCCCTAATAGTTTAATACACAGCACCCCCCTAATAGTGTTATACACAGCACCCCCCTAATACTGTTATACACAGCACCCCCTAATAGTTTAATACACAGCACCCCCCTAATAGTGTTAAACACAGCACCCCCCTAATACTGGTATACACAGCACCCTACTAATAGTTTAATACACAGCACCCCCCTAATACTGTTATACACAGCACCCCCATAATAGTTTAATACACAGCACACCCCTAATACTGTTATACACAGCACCCCCCTAATACTGTTATATACAGCACCCCCCTAATAGTGTTATACACAGCACCCCCCTAATAGTTTAATACACAGCACCCCCCTAATAGTGTTATACACAGCACCCCTAATAGTTTAACACATAGCACCCCCCTAATACTGTTATACACAGCACCCCCTAATAGTTTAATACACAGCACCCCCCTAATAGTGTTATACACAGCACCCCCCTAATAGTTTAATACACAGCACCCCCCTAATAGTTTAATACACAGAACCCCCCTAATAGTGTTATACACAGCACCCCCCTAATAGTTTAATACACAGCACCCCCCTAATAGTGTTATACACAGCACCCCCCTAATACTGTTATACACAGCACCCCCATAATAGTGTTATACACAGCACCCCCCTAATAGTGTTATACACAGCACCCCCCTAATAGTTTAATACACAGCACCCCCCTAATAGTGTTATACACAGCACCCCCCTAATACTGTTATACACAGCACCCCCCTAATAGTTTAATACACAGCACCCCCCTAATTGTGTTATACACAGCACCCCCCTAATACTGTTATACACAGCACCCCCCTAATAGTTTAATACACAGCACCCCCTAATACTGTTATACACAGCACCCCCCTAATAGTTTAATACACAGCACCCCCCCTAATAGTGTTATACACAGAACCCCCCTAATAGTTTAATACACAGCACCCCCCTAATAGTTTAATACACAGCACCCCCCTAATAGTTTAATACACAGCACCCCCCTAATAGTGTTATACACAGCACCCCCCTAATAGTTTAATTCACAGCACCCCCCTAATAGTGTTATACACAGCACCCCCTAATAGTGTTATACACAGCACCCCCCTAATAGTTTAATACACAGCACCCCCCTTATAGTGTTATACACAGCACCCTCTAATAGTTTAATACACAGCACCCCCCTAATAGTGTTATACACAGCACCTTCCTAATAATTTGATACACAGCACCCCCCTAATAGTGTTATACACAGCACCCCCCTAATAGTTTAATACACAGCACCCCCCTAATAGTTTTATACACAGCACCCCCTTAATAGTTTAATACACAGCACCCCCCTATTAGTGTTATACACAGCAACCCCCTAATAGTTTAATACACAGCACCCCCCTTATAGTGTTATACACAGCACCCCCTAATAGTTTAATACACAGCACCCCCCTAATAGTGTTATACACAGCACCCCCCTAATAGTTTAATACACAGCACCCACCTAATAGTGTTATACACAGCACCCCTTAATAGTTTAATACACAGCACCCCCCTAATAGTTTTATACACAGCACCCCCCTAACACTGTTATACACAGCACCCCCCTAATAGTTTAATACACAGCACCCCCCTAATTGTGTTATACACAGCACCCCCCTAATACTGTTATACACAGCACCCCCTAATAGTTTAATACACAGCACCCCCCTAATAGTGTTATACACAGAACCCCCCTAATAGTGTTATACACAGCACCCCCATAATACTGTTATACACAGCACCCCCCTAATAGTTTAATACACAGCACTCTCCTAATACTGTTATACACAGCACCCCCCTAATACTGTTATACACAGCACCCCCCTAATAGTTTAATACACAGCACCCCCCTAATACTGTTATACACAGCACCCCCCTAATAGTTTAATACACAGCACCCCCCTAATACTGTTATACACAGCACCCCCATAATAGTTTAATACACAGCACACCCCTAATACTGTTATACACAGCACCCCCCTAATACTGTTATATACAGCACCCCCCTAATAGTGTTATACACAGCACCCCCCTAATAGTTTAATACACAGCACCCCCCTAATAGTGTTATACACAGCACCCCTAATAGTTTAATACATAGCACCCCCCTAATACTGTTATACACAGCACCCCCTAATAGTTTAATACACAGCACCCCCCTAATAGTGTTATACACAGCACCCCCCTAATAGTTTAATACACAGAACCCCCCTAATAGTGTTATACACAGCACCCCCTAATAGTTTAATACACAGCACCCCCCTAATAGTGTTATACACAGCACCCCTTAATAGTTTAGTACACAGAACCCCCCTAATAGTGTTATACACAGCACCCCCCTAATAGTTTAATACACAGCACCCCCCTAATAGTGTTATACACAGCACCCCCCTAATACTGTTATACACAGCACCCCCATAATAGTGTTATACACAGCAACCCCTAATAGTTTAATACACAGCACCCCCTAATAGTTTAATACACAGCACCCCCCTAATAGTGTTATACACAGCACCCCCCTAATAGTGTTATACACAGCACCCCCCTAATAGTTTAATACACAGCACCCCCCTAATAGTGTTATACACAGCACCCCCCTAATACTGTTATACACAGCACCCCCATAATAGTGTTATACACAGCACCCCCTAATAGTTTAATACACAGCACCCCCCTAATAGTTTAATACACAGCACCCCCCTAATAGTGTTATACACAGCACCCCCCTAATACTGTTATACACAGCACCCCCCTAATAGTTTAATACACAGCACCCCCCTAATTGTGTTATACACAGCACCCCCCTAATACTGTTATACACAGCACCCCCCTAATAGTTTAATACACAGCACCCCCTAATACTGTTATACACAGCACCCCCCTAATAGTTTAATACACAGCACCCCCCCTAATAGTGTTATACACAGAACCCCCCTAATAGTTTAATACACAGCACCCCCCTAATAGTTTAATACACAGCACCCTCCTAATAGTTTAATACACAGCACCCCCCTAATAGTGTTATACACAGCACCCCCTAATAGTTTAATTCACAGCACCCCCCTAATAGTGTTATACACAGCACCCCCTAATAGTGTTATACACAGCACCCCCCTAATAGTTTAATACACAGCACCCCCCTTATAGTGTTATACACAGCACCCTCTAATAGTTTAATACACAGCACCCCCCTAATAGTGTTATACACAGCACCTTCCTAATAATTTGATACACAGCACCCCCCTAATAGTGTTATACACAGCACCCCCCTAATAGTTTAATACACAGCACCCCCCTAATAGTTTTATACACAGCACCCCCTTAATAGTTTAATACACAGCACCCCCCTATTAGTGTTATACACAGCAACCCCCTAATAGTTTAATACACAGCACCCCCCTTATAGTGTTATACACAGCACCCCCTAATAGTTTAATACACAGCACCCCCCTAATAGAGTTATACACAGCACCCCCCTAATAGTTTAATACACAGCACCCACCTAATAGTGTTATACACAGCACCCCTTAATAGTTTAATACACAGCACCCCCCTAATAGTTTTATACACAGCACCCCCCTAACACTGTTATACACAGCACCCCCCTAATAGTTTAATACACAGCACCCCCCTAATTGTGTTATACACAGCACCCCCCTAATACTGTTATACACAGCACCCCCTAATAGTTTAATACACAGCACCCCCCTAATAGTGTTATACACAGCACCCCCCTAATAGTGTTATACACAGCACCCCCATAATACTGTTATACACAGCACCCCCCTAATAGTTTAATACACAGCACCCTCCTAATACTGTTATACACAGCACCCCCCTAATACTGTTATACACAGCACCCCCCTAATAGTTTAATACACAGCACCCCCCTAATACTGTTATACACAGCACCCCCCTAATAGTTTAATACACAGCAACCCCCTAATACTGTTACACACAGCACCCCCCTTTAAAGTTTAATACACAGCACCCCCCTAATAGTGTTATACACAGCACCCCCCTAATACTGTTATACACAGCACCCCCCTAATAGTTTAATACACAGCACCCCCCTAATAGTGTTATACACAGCACCCCCCTAATAGTTTAATACACAGCACCCCCCTAATAGTTTAATACACAGATCCCCCCTAATACTGTTATACACAGCACCCCCCTAATAGTTTAATACACAGCACCCCCCTAATAGTGTTATACACAGCACCCCCCTAATACTGTTATACACAGCACCCCCATAATAGTGTTATACACAGCACCCCCTAATAGTTTAATACACAGCACCCCCCTAATAGTTTAATACACAGCACCCCCCTAATAGTTTAATACACAGCACCCCCCTAATAGTGTTATACACAGCACCCCCCTAATAGTTTAATACACAGCACCCCCCTAATAGTGTTATACACAGCACCCCCCTAATAGTGTTATACACAGCACCCCCCTAATAGTTTAATACACAGCACCCCCCTAATAGTTTTTTACACAGCACCCCCCTAATACTGTTATACACAGCACCCCCCTAATAGTTTAATACACAGCACCCCCCTAATTGTGTTATACACAGCACCCCCCTAATACTGTTATACACAGCACCCCCCTAATAGTTTAATACACAGCACCCCCCTAATACTGTTATACACAGCACCCCCCTAATAGTTTAATACACAGCACCCCCCCTAATAGTGTTATACACAGAACCCCCCTAATAGTTTAATACACAGCACCCCCCTAATAGTTTAATACACAGCACCCCCCTAATAGTTTAATACACAGCACCCCCCTAATAGTGTTATACACAGCACCCCCATAATAGTTTAATTCACAGCACCCCCCTAATAGTGTTATACACAGCACCCCCCTAATAGTGTTATACACAGCACCCCCCTAATAGTTTTATACACAGCACCCCCTTAATAGTTTAATACACAGCACCCCCCTATTAGTGTTATACACAGCAACCCCCTAATAGTTTAATACACAGCACCCCCCTTATAGTGTTATACACAGCACCCCCTAATAGTTTAATACACAGCACCCCCTAATAGTGTTATACACAGCACCCCCCTAATAGTTTAATACACAGCACCCCCCTAATAGTTTAATACACAGCACCCCCTAATACTGTTATACACAGCACCCCCCTAATAGTTTAATACACAGCACCCCCCCTAATAGTGTTATACACAGAACCCCCCTAATAGTTTAATACACAGCACCCCCCTAATAGTTTAATACACAGCACCCCCCTAATAGTTTAATACACAGCACCCCCCTAATAGTGTTATACACAGCAGCCCCATAATAGTTTAATTCACAGCACCCCCCTAATAGTGTTATACACAGCACCCCCCTAATAGTGTTATACACAGCACCCCCCTAATAGTGTTATACACAGCACCCCTTAATAGTTTAATACACAGCACCCCCCTAATAGTTTTTTACACAGCACCCCCCTAACACTGTTCTACACAGCACCCCCCTAATAGTTTAATACACAGCACCCCCCTAATTGTGTTATACACAGCACCCCCCTAATACTGTTATACACAGCACCCCCTAATAGTTTTTTACACAGCACCCCCCTAACACTGTTATACACAGCACCCCCCTAATAGTTTAATACACAGCACCCCCCCTAATAGTGTTATACACAGCACCCCCCTAATAGTTTAATACACAGCACCCCCCCTAATAGTGTTATACACAGAACCCCCCTAATAGTTTAATACACAGCACCCACCTAATAGTTTAATACACAGCACCCCCCCTAATAGTGTTATACACAGAACCCCCCTAATAGTTTAATACACAGCACCCCCCTAATAGTTTAATACACAGCACCCCCCTAATAGTTTAATACACAGCACCCCCCTAATAGTGTTATACACAGCACCCCCATAATAGTTTAATTCACAGCACCCCCCTAATAGTGTTATACACAGCACCCCCCTAATAGTGTTATACACAGCACCCCCCTAATAGTTTTATACACAGCACCCCCTTAATAGTTTAATACACAGCACCCCCCTATTAGTGTTATACACAGCAACCCCCTAATAGTTTAATACACAGCACCCCCTTTATAGTGTTATACACAGCACCCCCTAATAGTTTAATACACAGCACCCCCTAATAGTGTTATACACAGCACCCCCTTAATAGTTTAATACACAGCACCCCCCTAATAGTTTTTTACACAGCACCCCCCTAACACTGTTATACACAGCACCCCCCTAATAGTTTAATACACAGCAACCCCCTAATTGTGTTATACACAGCACCCCCCTAATACTGTTATACACAGCACCCCCTAATAGTTTAATACACAGCACCCCCCTAATAGTGTTATACACAGCACCCCCCTAATAGTGTTATACACAGCTCCCCCATAATACTGTTATACACAGCACCCCCCTAATAGTTTAATACACAGCACCCTCCTAATACTGTTATACACAGCACCCCCCTAATACTGTTATACACAGCACCCCCCTAATAGTTTAATACACAGCACCCCCCTAATACTGTTATACACAGCACCCCCCTAATAGTTTAATACACAGCAACCCCCTAATACTGTTACACACAGCACCCCAATAAAAGTTTAATACACAGCACCCCCCTAATAGTGTTATACACAGCACCCCCCTAATACTGTTATACACAGCACCCTCTAATAGTTTAATACACAGCACCCCCCTAATAGTGTTATACACAGCAACCCCCTAATAGTTTAATACACAGCACCCCCCTTATAGTGTTATACACAGCACCCCCTAATAGTTTAATACACAGCACCCCCTAATAGTGTTATACACAGCACCCCCCTAATAGTTTAATACACAGCACCCCCCTAATAGTTTAATACACAGCACCCCCTAATACTGTTATACACAGCACCCCCCTAATAGTTTAATACACAGCACCCCCCCTAATAGTGTTATACACAGAACCCCCCTAATAGTTTAATACACAGCACCCCCCTAATAGTTTAATACACAGCACCCCCCTAATAGTTTAATACACAGCACCCCCCTAATAGTGTTATACACAGCAGCCCCATAATAGTTTAATTCACAGCACCCCCCTAATAGTGTTATACACAGCACCCCCCTAATAGTGTTATACACAGCACCCCCCTAATAGTGTTATACACAGCACCCCTTAATAGTTTAATACACAGCACCCCCCTAATAGTTTTTTACACAGCACCCCCCTAACACTGTTCTACACAGCACCCCCCTAATAGTTTAATACACAGCACCCCCCTAATTGTGTTATACACAGCACCCCCCTAATACTGTTATACACAGCACCCCCTAATAGTTTTTTACACAGCACCCCCCTAACACTGTTATACACAGCACCCCCCTAATAGTTTAATACACAGCACCCCCCCTAATAGTGTTATACACAGCACCCCCCTAATAGTTTAATACACAGCACCCCCCCTAATAGTGTTATACACAGAACCCCCCTAATAGTTTAATACACAGCACCCACCTAATAGTTTAATACACAGCACCCCCCCTAATAGTGTTATACACAGAACCCCCCTAATAGTTTAATACACAGCACCCCCCTAATAGTTTAATACACAGCACCCCCCTAATAGTTTAATACACAGCACCCCCCTAATAGTGTTATACACAGCACCCCCATAATAGTTTAATTCACAGCACCCCCCTAATAGTGTTATACACAGCACCCCCCTAATAGTGTTATACACAGCACCCCCCTAATAGTTTTATACACAGCACCCCCTTAATAGTTTAATACACAGCACCCCCCTATTAGTGTTATACACAGCAACCCCCTAATAGTTTAATACACAGCACCCCCTTTATAGTGTTATACACAGCACCCCCTAATAGTTTAATACACAGCACCCCCTAATAGTGTTATACACAGCACCCCCTTAATAGTTTAATACACAGCACCCCCCTAATAGTTTTTTACACAGCACCCCCCTAACACTGTTATACACAGCACCCCCCTAATAGTTTAATACACAGCAACCCCCTAATTGTGTTATACACAGCACCCCCCTAATACTGTTATACACAGCACCCCCTAATAGTTTAATACACAGCACCCCCCTAATAGTGTTATACACAGCACCCCCCTAATAGTGTTATACACAGCTCCCCCATAATACTGTTATACACAGCACCCCCCTAATAGTTTAATACACAGCACCCTCCTAATACTGTTATACACAGCACCCCCCTAATACTGTTATACACAGCACCCCCCTAATAGTTTAATACACAGCACCCCCCTAATACTGTTATACACAGCACCCCCCTAATAGTTTAATACACAGCAACCCCCTAATACTGTTACACACAGCACCCCAATAAAAGTTTAATACACAGCACCCCCCTAATAGTGTTATACACAGCACCCCCCTAATACTGTTATACACAGCACCCTCTAATAGTTTAATACACAGCACCCCCCTAATAGTGTTATACACAGCACCCCCCTAATAGTGTTATACACAGCACCCCCATAATACTGTTATACACAGCACCCCCCTAATAGTTTAATACACAGCACCCTCCTAATACTGTTATACACAGCACCCCCCTAATAGTTTAATACATAGCACCCCCCTAATACTGTATGCACAGCACCCCCCTAATAGTTTAATACACAGCACCCCCCTAATACTGTTATACACAGCACCCCCCTAATAGTTTAATACACAGCACCCCCCTAATAGTGTTATACACAGCACCCCCCTAATACTGTTATACACAGCACCCCCCCTAATAGTTTATCACAAAGCACCCCCCTAATAGTGTTATACACAGCACCCCCCTAATAGTTTAATACACAGCACCCCCTAATAGTGTTATACACAGAACCCCCTAATAGTTTAATACACAGCACCCCCCTAATAGTTTAATACACAGAACCCCGCTAATAGTTTAATACACAGCACAACCCTAATAGTGTTATACACAGTACCCCCTAATACTGTTATACACAGCACCCCCCTAATAGTTTAATACACAGCACCCCCTAATACTGTTATACACAGCACCCCCTAATAGTTTAATACACAGCACCCCCCTAATAGTGTTATACACAGCACCCCCCTAATACTGTTATACACAGCACCCCCCTAATAGTTTAATACACAGCACCCCCCTAATAGTGTTATACACAGCACCCCCCTAATAGTTTAATACACAGCACCCCCCTAATAGTGTTATACACAGCACCCCCCTAATACTGTTATACACAGCACCCCCCTAATAGTTTAATACACAGCACCCCCCCTAATAGTGTTATATACAGCCCCCCTATTACTGTTATACACAGCACCCCCCTAATAGTTTAATACACAGCACCCCCCTAATACTGTTATACACAGCACCCCCCTAATAGTTTAATACACAGCAACCCCCTAATACTGTTACACACAGCACCCCAATAAAAGTTTAATACACAGCACCCCCCTAATAGTGTTATACACAGCACCCCCCTAATACTGTTATACACAGCACCCTCTAATAGTTTAATACACAGCACCCCCCTAATAGTGTTATACACAGCACCCCCCTAATAGTGTTATACACAGCACCCCCATAATACTGTTATACACAGCACCCCCCTAATAGTTTAATACACAGCACCCTCCTAATACTGTTATACACAGCACCCCCCTAATAGTTTAATACATAGCACCCCCCTAATACTGTATGCACAGCACCCCCCTAATAGTTTAATACACAGCACCCCCCTAATACTGTTATACACAGCACCCCCCTAATAGTTTAATACACAGCACCCCCCTAATAGTGTTATACACAGCACCCCCCTAATACTGTTATACACAGCACCCCCCCTAATAGTTTATCACAAAGCACCCCCCTAATAGTGTTATACACAGCACCCCCCTAATAGTTTAATACACAGCACCCCCTAATAGTGTTATACACAGAACCCCCTAATAGTTTAATACACAGCACCCCCCTAATAGTTTAATACACAGAACCCCGCTAATAGTTTAATACACAGCACAACCCTAATAGTGTTATACACAGTACCCCCTAATACTGTTATACACAGCACCCCCCTAATAGTTTAATACACAGCACCCCCTAATACTGTTATACACAGCACCCCCTAATAGTTTAATACACAGCACCCCCCTAATAGTGTTATACACAGCACCCCCCTAATACTGTTATACACAGCACCCCCCTAATAGTTTAATACACAGCACCCCCTTAATAGTGTTATACACAGCACCCCCTAATAGTTTAATACACAGCACCCCCCTAATAGTGTTATACACAGCAACAACCTAATACTGTTATACACAGCACCCCCCTAATAGTTTAATACACAGCACCCCCTTAATAGTGTTATACACAGCACCCCCCTAATAGTTTAATACATAGCACCCCCCTAATACTGTATACACAGCACCCCCCTAATAGTTTAATACACAGCACCCCCCTAATAGTGTTATACACAGCACCCCCCCTAATACTGTTATACACAGCACCCCCTAATAGTGTTATACACAGCACCCCCAAATACTGTTATACACAGCACCCCCCTAATAGTTTAATACACAGCACCCCCCTAATAGTGTTATACACAGCACCCCCCTAATACTGTTATACACAGCACCCCCCCTAATAGTTTAATACAAAGCACCCCCCTAATAGTGTTATACACAGCACCCCCCTAATAGTTTAATACACAGCACCCCCTAATAGTGTTATACACAGAACCCCCTAATAGTTTAATACACAGCACCCCCCTAATAGTTTAATACACAGAACCCCGCTAATATTTTAATACACAGCACCCCCCTAATAGTGTTATACACAGTACCCCCTAATACTGTTATACACAGCACCCCCCTAATAGTTTAATACACAGCACCCCCTAATAGTGTTATACACAGCACCCCCCTAATAGTTTAATACAAAGCACCCCCTAATACTGTTATACACAGCACCCCCTAATAGTTTAATACACAGCACCCCCCTAATAGTGTTATACACAGCACCCCCCTAATACTGTTATACACAGCACCCCCCTAATAGTTTAATACACAGCACCCCCCTAATAGTGTTATACACAGCAACCCCCTAATAGTTTAATACACAGCACCCCCCTAATAGTGTTATACACAGCACCACCCTAATACTGTTATACACAGCATCCCCTAATAGTTTAATACACAGCACCCCCCTAATAGTGTTATACACAGCACCCCCGTCACCCCCGTAATAGTTTAATTCACAGCAACCCCCTAATACTGTTATACACAGCACCCCCCTAATAGTGTTATACACAGCACCCCCCTAATAGTGTTATACACAGCACCCCTTAATAGTTTAATACACAGCACCCCCCTAATAGTTTTTTACACAGCACCCCCCTAACACTGTTATACACAGCACCCCCCTAATAGTTTAATACACAGCACCCCCCTAATTGTGTTATACACAGCACCCCCCTAATACTGTTATACACAGCACCCCCTAATAGTTTTTTACACAGCACCCCCCTAACACTGTTATACACAGCACCCCCCTAATACTGTTATACACAGCACCCCCATAATAGTTTAATACACAGCACACCCCTAATACTGTTATACACAGCACCCCCCTAATACTGTTATATACAGCACCCCCCTAATAGTGTTATACACAGCACCCCCCTAATAGTTTAATACACAGCACCCCCCTAATAGTGTTATACACAGCACCCCTAATAGTTTAATACATAGCACCCCCCTAATACTGTTATACACAGCACCCCCTAATAGTTTAATACACAGCACCCCCCTAATAGTGTTATACACAGCACCCCCCTAATAGTTTAATACACAGCACCCCCCTAATAGTTTAATACACAGAACCCCCCTAATAGTGTTATACACAGCACCCCCCTAATAGTTTAATACACAGCACCCCCCTAATAGTGTTATACACAGCACCCCCCTAATACTGTTATACACAGCACCCCCATAATAGTGTTATACACAGCACCCCCTAATAGTTTAATACACAGCACCCCCCTAATAGTTTAATACACAGCACCCCCCTAATAGTGTTATACACAGCACCCCCCTAATAGTGTTATACACAGCACCCCCCTAATAGTTTAATACACAGCACCCCCCTAATAGTGTTATACACAGCACCCCCCTAATACTGTTATACACAGCACCCCCCTAATAGTTTAATACACAGCACCCCCCTAATTGTGTTATACACAGCACCCCCCTAATACTGTTATACACAGCACCCCCCTAATAGTTTAATACACAGCACCCCCTAATACTGTTATACACAGCACCCCCCTAATAGTTTAATACACAGCACCCCCCCTAATAGTGTTATACACAGAACCCCCCTAATAGTTTAATACACAGCACCCCCCTAATAGTTTAATACACAGCACCCCCCTAATAGTTTAATACACAGCACCCCCCTAATAGTGTTATACACAGCACCCCCTAATAGTTTAATTCACAGCACCCCCCTAATAGTGTTATACACAGCACCCCCTAATAGTGTTATACACAGCACCCCCCTAATAGTTTAATACACAGCACCCCCCTTATAGTGTTATACACAGCACCCTCTAATAGTTTAATACACAGCACCCCCCTAATAGTGTTATACACAGCACCTTCCTAATAATTTGATACACAGCACCCCCCTAATAGTGTTATACACAGCACCCCCTAATAGTTTAATACACAGCACCCCCCTAATAGTTTTATACACAGCACCCCCTTAATAGTTTAATACACAGCACCCCCCTATTAGTGTTATACACAGCAACCCCCTAATAGTTTAATACACAGCACCCCCCTTATAGTGTTATACACAGCACCCCCTAATAGTTTAATACACAGCACCCCCCTAATAGTGTTATACACAGCACCCCCCTAATAGTTTAATACACAGCACCCACCTAATAGTGTTATACAGAGCACCCCTTAATAGTTTAATACACAGCACCCCCCTAATAGTTTTATACACAGCACCCCCCTAACACTGTTATACACAGCACCCCCCTAATAGTTTAATACACAGCACCCCCCTAATTGTGTTATACACAGCACCCCCCTAATACTGTTATACACAGCACCCCCTAATAGTTTAATACACAGCACCCCCCTAATAGTGTTATACACAGCACCCCCTAATAGTGTTATACACAGCACCCCCATAATACTGTTATACACAGCACCCCCCTAATAGTTTAATACACAGCACCCTCCTAATACTGTTATACACAGCACCCCCCTAATACTGTTATACACAGCACCCCCCTAATAGTTTAATACACAGCACCCCCCTAATACTGTTATACACAGCACCCCCCTAATAGTTTAATACACAGCACCCTCCTAATACTGTTATACACAGCACCCCCCTAATACTGTTATACACAGCACCCCCCTAATAGTTTAATACACAGCACCCCCCTAATACTGTTATACACAGCACCCCCCTAATAGTTTAATACACAGCACCCCCCTAATAGTTTAATACACAGATCCCCCCTAATACTGTTATACACAGCACCCCCCTAATAGTTTAATACACAGCACCCCCCTAATAGTGTTATACACAGCACCCCCCTAATACTGTTATACACAGCACCCCCATAATAGTGTTATACACAGCACCCCCTAATAGTTTAATACACAGCACCCCCCTAATAGTTTAATACACAGCACCCCCCTAATAGTTTAATACACAGCACCCCCCTAATAGTGTTATACACAGCACCCCCCTAATAGTTTAATACACAGCACCCCCCTAATAGTGTTATACACAGCACCCCCCTAATAGTGTTATACACAGCACCCCCCTAATAGTTTAATGCACAGCACCCCCCTAATAGTGTTATACACAGCACCCCCCTAATACTGTTATACACAGCACCCCCCTAATAGTTTAATACACAGCACCCCCCTAATTGTGTTATACACAGCACCCCCCTAATACTGTTATACACAGCACCCCCCTAATAGTTTAATACACAGCACCCCCCTAATACTGTTATACACAGCACCCCCCTAATAGTTTAATACACAGCACCCCCCCTAATAGTGTTATACACAGAACCCCCCTAATAGTTTAATACACAGCACCCCCCTAATAGTTTAATACACAGCACCCCCCTAATAGTTTAATACACAGCACCCCCCTAATAGTGTTATACACAGCACCCCCATAATAGTTTAATTCACAGCACCCCCCCTAATAGTGTTATACACAGCACCCCCCTAATAGTGTTATACACAGCACCCCCCTAATAGTTTTATACACAGCACCCCCTTAATAGTTTAATACACAGCACCCCCCTATTAGTGTTATACACAGCAACCCCCTAATAGTTTAATACACAGCACCCCCCTTATAGTGTTATACACAGCACCCCCTAATAGTTTAATACACAGCACCCCCTAATAGTGTTATACACAGCACCCCCCTAATAGTTTAATACACAGCACCCCCCTAATAGTTTAATACACAGCACCCCCCTAATACTGTTGTACACAGCACCCCCCTAATAGTTTAATACACAGCACCCCCCCTAATAGTGTTATACACAGAACCCCCCTAATAGTTTAATACACAGCACCCCCCTAATTGTTTAATACACAGCACCCCCCTAATAGTTTAATACACAGCACCCCCCTAATAGTGTTATACACAGCACCCCCATAATAGTTTAATTCACAGCACCCCCCTAATAGTGTTATACACAGCACCCCCCTAATAGTGTTATACACAGCACCCCCCTAATAGTGTTATACACAGCACCCCTTAATAGTTTAATACACAGCACCCCCCTAATAGTTTTTTACACAGCCCCCCCTAACACTGTTATACACAGCACCCCCCCTAATAGTTTAATACACAGCACCCCCCTAATTGTGTTATACACAGCACCCCCCTAATACTGTTATACACAGCACCCCCTAATAGTTTTTTACACAGCACCCCCTAACACTGTTATACACAGCACCCCCCTAATAGTTTAATACACAGCACCCCCCCTAATAGTGTTATACACAGCACCCCCCCTAATAGTTTAATACACAGCACCCCCCCCTAATAGTGTTATACACAGACCCCCGCTAATAGTTTAATACACAGCACCCCCCTAATAGTTTAATACACAGCACCCCCCCTAATAGTGTTATACACAGAACCCCCCTAATAGTTTAATACACAGCACCCCCCTAATAGTTTAATACACAGCACCCCCCTAATAGTTTAATACACAGCACCCCCCTAATAGTGTTATACACAGCACCCCCATAATAGTTTAATTCACAGCACCCCCCTAATAGTGTTATACACAGCACCCCCCTAATAGTGTTATACACAGCACCCCCCTAATAGTTTTATACACAGCACCCCCTTAATAGTTTAATACACAGCACCCCCCTATTAGTGTTATACACAGCAACCCCCTAATAGTTTAATACACAGCACCCCCCTTATAGTGTTATACACAGCACCCCCTAATAGTTTAATACACAGCACCCCCTAATAGTGTTATACACAGCACCCCCTTAATAGTTTAATACACAGCACCCCCCTAATAGTTTTTTACACAGCACCCCCCTAACACTGTTATACACAGCACCCCCCTAATAGTTTAATACACAGCAACCCCCTAATTGTGTTATACACAGCACCCCCCTAATACTGTTATACACAGCACCCCCTAATAGTTTAATACACAGCACCCCCCTAATAGTGTTATACACAGCACCCCCCTAATAGTGTTATACACAGCTCCCCCATAATACTGTTATACACAGCACCCCCCTAATAGTTTAATACACAGCACCCTCCTAATACTGTTATACACAGCACCCCCCTAATACTGTTATACACAGCACCCCCCTAATAGTTTAATACACAGCACCCCCCTAATACTGTTATACACAGCACCCCCCTAATAGTTTAATACACAGCAACCCCCTAATACTGTTACACACAGCACCCCAATAAAAGTTTAATACACAGCACCCCCCTAATAGTGTTATACACAGCACCCCCCTAATACTGTTATACACAGCACCCTCTAATAGTTTAATACACATCACCCCCCTAATAGTGTTATACACAGCACCCCCCTAATAGTGTTATACACAGCACCCCCATAATACTGTTATACACAGCACCCCCCTAATAGTTTAATACACAGCACCCTCCTAATACTGTTATACACAGCACCCCCCTAATAGTTTAATACATAGCACCCCCCCTAATACTGTATGCACAGCACCCCCCTAATAGTTTAATACACAGCACCCCCCTAATAGTGTTATACACAGCACCCCCCTAATACTGTTATACACAGCACCCTCTAATAGTTTAATACACATCACCCCCCTAATAGTGTTATACACAGCACCCCCCTAATAGTGTTATACACAGCACCCCCATAATACTGTTATACACAGCACCCCCCTAATAGTTTAATACACAGCACCCTCCTAATACTGTTATACACAGCACCCCCCTAATAGTTTAATACATAGCACCCCCCCTAATACTGTATGCACAGCACCCCCCTAATAGTTTAATACACAGCACCCCCCTAATAGTTTAATACACAGCACCCCCCTAATAGTTTAATACACAGCACCCCCCTAATAGTGTTATACACAGCACCCCCCTAATAGTTTAATACACAGCACCCCCTAATAGTGTTATACACAGCACCCCCAAATACTGTTATACACAGCACCCCCCTAATAGTTTAATACACAGCACCCCCCTAATAGTGTTATACACAGCACCCCCCTAATACTGTTATACACAGCACCCCCCCTAATAGTTTATCACAAAGCACCCCCCTAATAGTGTTATACACAGCACCCCCCTAATAGTTTAATACACAGCACCCCCTAATAGTGTTATACACAGAACCCCCTAATAGTTTAATACACAGCACCCCCCTAATAGTTTAATACACAGAACCCCGCTAATAGTTTAATACACAGCACAACCCTAATAGTGTTATACACAGTACCCCCTAATACTGTTATACACAGCACCCCCCTAATAGTTTAATACACAGCACCCCCTAATAGTGTTATACACAGCACCCCCCTAATATTTTAATACACAGCACCCCCTAATACTGTTATACACAGCACCCCCTAATAGTTTAATACACAGCACCCCCCTAATAGTGTTATACACAGCACCCCCCTAATACTGTTATACACAGCACCCCCCTAATAGTTTAATACACAGCACCCCCTTAATAGTGTTATACACAGCACCCCCTAATAGTTTAATACACAGCACCCCCCTAATAGTGTTATACACAGCAACAACCTAATACTGTTATACACAGCACCCCCCTAATAGTTTATTACACAGCACCCCCTTAATAGTGTTATACACAGCACCCCCCTAATAGTTTAATACATAGCACCCCCCTAATACTGTATACACAGCACCCCCCTAATAGTTTAATACACAGCACCCCCCTAATAGTGTTATACACAGCACCCCCCAAATACTGTTATACACAGCACCCCCCCTAATAGTTTAATACAAAGCACCCCCCTAATAGTGTTATACACAGCACCCCCCTAATAGTTTAATACACAGCACCCCCTAATAGTGTTATACACAGAACCCCCTAATAGTTTAATACACAGCACCCCCCTAATAGTTTAATACACAGAACCCCGCTAATATTTTAATACACAGCACCCCCCTAATAGTGTTATACACAGTACCCCCTAATACTGTTATACACAGCACCCCCCTAATAGTTTAATACACAGCACCCCCTAATAGTGTTATACACAGCACCCCCCTAATAGTTTAATACAAAGCACCCCCTAATACTGTTATACACAGCACCCCCTAATAGTTTAATACACAGCACCCCCCTAATAGTGTTATACACAGCACCCCCCTAATACTGTTATACACAGCACCCCCCTAATAGTTTAATACACAGCACCCCCCTAATAGTGTTATACACAGCAACCCCCTAATAGTTTAATACACAGCACCCCCCTAATAGTGTTATACACAGCACCACCCTAATACTGTTATACACAGCATCCCCTAATAGTTTAATACACAGCACCCCCCTAATAGTGTTATACACAGCACCCCCGTAATAGTTTAATTCACAGCAACCCCCTAATACTGTTATACACAGCACCCCCCTAATAGTTTAATACACAGCACCCCCCTAATAGTGTTATACACAGCACCCCCCTAATACTGTTATACACGCAGCCCCCTAATAGTTTAATACACAGCACCCCCCTAATAGTGTTATACACAGCACCCCCCTAATACTGTTATACACAGCACCCCCCTAATAGTTTAATACACAGCACCTCCCTAATAGTGTTATACACAGCACCCCCATAATACTGTTATACACAGCACCCCCCTAATAGTTTAATACACAGCACCCCCTAATAGTGTTATACACAGCACCCCCCTAATACTGTTATACACAGCACCCCCCTAATAGTTTAATACACAGCACCCCCCTAATAGTGTAATACACAGCACCCCCCTAATAGTTTAATACACAGCACCCCCCTAATAGTGTTATACACAGCACCCCCCTAATAGTTTAATACACAGCACCCCCCCCTAATAGTGTTATACACAGCACCCCCCTAATACTGTTATACACAGCACCCCCCTAATAGTTTAATACACAGCACCCCCCTAATAGTGTTATACACAGCACCCCCCTAATAGTTTAATACACAGCACCCCCCTAATAGTGTTATACACAGCACCCCCCTAATACTGTTATACACAGCACCCCCCTAATAGTTTAATACACAGCACCCCCCTAATAGTGTTATATACAGCCCCCCTATTACTGTTATACACAGCACCCCCATAATACTGTTATACACAGCACCCCCCTAATAGTTTAATACACAGCACCCCCCTAATAGTGTTATACACAGCACCTTCCTAATACTGTCATACACAGCACCCCAATAATAGTTTAATACACAGCACCCCCCCTAATAGTGTTATACACAGCACCCCCCTAATAGTGTTATACACAGCACCCCCCTAATACTGTTATACACAGCACCCCCCTAATAGTTTAATACACAGCACCCCCCTAATAGTGTTATACACAGCACCCCCCTAATAGTTTAATACACAGCACCCCCTAATACTGTTATACACTGCACCCCCCTAATAGTTTATTACACAGAACCCCCTAATAGTGTTATCCACAGCACCCCCCTAATACTGTTATACACAGTACCCCCCTAATAGTTTAATGCACAGCACCCCCTAATAGAGTTATACACAGCACCCCCTAATAGTTTAATACACAGCACCCCCCTGATAGTGTTATACACAGCACCCCCCTAATAGTTTAATACACAGCACCCCCCTAATAGTGTTATACACAGCACCCCCCTAATACTGTTATACACAGCACCCCCCTAATAGTTTAATACACAGCACCCCCCTAATACTGTTATATACAGCACCCCCCTAATAGTTTAATACACAGCACCCCCCTAATAGTGTTATACACAGCCCCCCCCCCCTATTACTGTTATACACAGCACCCCCTAATAGTTTAATACACAGCACCCCGCTAATAGTGTTATACACAGCACCCCCCTAATAGTTTAATACACAGCACCCCCCTAATAGTGTTATACACAGCACCCCCTAATACTGTTATACACAGCACCCCCCTAATAGTTTAATACACAGCACCCCCCTAATAGTGTTATACACAGCACCCCCCTAATACTGTTATACACAGCACCCCCCTAATAGTTTAATACACAGCACCCCCCTAATAGTGTTATACACAGCACCCCCCTAATACTGTTATACACAGCACCCCCTAATAGTTTAATACACAGCACCCCCCTAATAGTGTTAAACACAGCACCCCCCTAATACTGGTATACACAGCACCCCCCTAATAGTTTAATACACAGCACCCCCCTAATACTGTTATACACAGCACCCCCATAATAGTTTAATACACAGCACACCCCTAATACTGTTATACACAGCACCCCCCTAATACTGTTATATACAGCACCCCCCTAATAGTGTTATACACAGCACCCCCCTAATAGTTTAATACACAGCACCCCCCTAATAGTGTTATACACAGCACCCCTAATAGTTTAATACATAGCACCCCCCTAATACTGTTATACACAGCACCCCCTAATAGTTTAATACACAGCACCCCCCTAATAGTGTTATACACAGCACCCCCCTAATAGTTTAATACACAGCACCCCCCTAATAGTTTAATACACAGAACCCCCCTAATAGTGTTATACACAGCACCCCCCTAATAGTTTAATACACAGCACCCCCCTAATAGTGTTATACACAGCACCCCCCTAATACTGTTATACACAGCACCCCCATAATAGTGTTATACACAGCACCCCCTAATAGTTTAATACACAGCACCCCCCTAATAGTTTAATACACAGCACCCCCCTAATAGTGTTATACACAGCACCCCCCTAATAGTGTTATACACAGCACCCCCCTAATAGTTTAATACACAGCACCCCCCTAATAGTGTTATACACAGCACCCCCCTAATACTGTTATACACAGCACCCCCCTAATAGTTTAATACACAGCACCCCCCTAATTGTGTTATACACAGCACCCCCCTAATACTGTTATACACAGCACCCCCCTAATAGTTTAATACACAGCACCCCCTAATACTGTTATACACAGCACCCCCCTAATAGTTTAATACACAGCACCCCCCCTAATAGTGTTATACACAGAACCCCCCTAATAGTTTAATACACAGCACCCCCCTAATAGTTTAATACACAGCACCCCCCTAATAGTTTAATACACAGCACCCCCCTAATAGTGTTATACACAGCACCCCCCTAATAGTTTAATTCACAGCACCCCCCTAATAGTGTTATACACAGCACCCCCTAATAGTGTTATACACAGCACCCCCCTAATAGTTTAATACACAGCACCCCCCTTATAGTGTTATACACAGCACCCTCTAATAGTTTAATACACAGCACCCCCCTAATAGTGTTATACACAGCACCTTCCTAATAATTTGATACACAGCACCCCCCTAATAGTGTTATACACAGCACCCCCCTAATAGTTTAATACACAGCACCCCCCTAATAGTTTTATACACAGCACCCCCTTAATAGTTTAATACACAGCACCCCCCTATTAGTGTTATACACAGCAACCCCCTAATAGTTTAATACACAGCACCCCCCTTATAGTGTTATACACAGCACCCCCTAATAGTTTAATACACAGCACCCCCCTAATAGTGTTATACACAGCACCCCCCTAATAGTTTAATACACAGCACCCACCTAATAGTGTTATACACAGCACCCCTTAATAGTTTAATACACAGCACCCCCCTAATAGTTTTATACACAGCACCCCCCTAACACTGTTATACACATCACCCCCCTAATAGTTTAATACACAGCACCCCCCTAATTGTGTTATACACAGCACCCCCCTAATACTGTTATACACAGCACCCCCTAATAGTTTAATACACAGCACCCCCCTAATAGTGTTATACACAGCACCCCCCTAATAGTGTTATACACAGCACCCCCATAATACTGTTATACACAGCACCCCCCTAATAGTTTAATACACAGCACCCTCCTAATACTGTTATACACAGCACCCCCCTAATACTGTTATACACAGCACCCCCCTAATAGTTTAATACACAGCACCCCCCTAATACTGTTATACACAGCACCCCCCTAATAGTTTAATACACAGCACCCCCCTAATACTGTTATACACAGCACCCCCATAATAGTTTAATACACAGCACACCCCTAATACTGTTATACACAGCACCCCCCTAATACTGTTATATACAGCACCCCCCTAATAGTGTTATACACAGCACCCCCCTAATAGTTTAATACACAGCACCCCCCTAATAGTGTTATACACAGCACCCCTAATAGTTTAATACATAGCACCCCCCTAATACTGTTATACACAGCACCCCCTAATAGTTTAATACACAGCACCCCCCTAATAGTGTTATACACAGCACCCCCCTAATAGTTTAATACACAGAACCCCCCTAATAGTGTTATACACAGCACCCCCTAATAGTTTAATACACAGCACCCCCCTAATAGTGTTATACACAGCACCCCTTAATAGTTTAGTACACAGAACCCCCCTAATAGTGTTATACACAGCACCCCCCTAATAGTTTAATACACAGCACCCCCCTAATAGTGTTATACACAGCACCCCCCTAATACTGTTATACACAGCACCCCCATAATAGTGTTATACACAGCACCCCCTAATAGTTTAATACACAGCACCCCCTAATAGTTTAATACACAGCACCCCCCTAATAGTGTTATACACAGCACCCCCCTAATAGTGTTATACACAGCACCCCCCTAATAGTTTAATACACAGCACCCCCCTAATAGTGTTATACACAGCACCCCCCTAATAGTGTTATACACAGCACCCCCCTAATAGTTTAATACACAGCACCCCCCTAATAGTGTTATACACAGCACCCCCTAATAGTTTAATACACAGCACCCCCCTAATAGTTTAATACACAGCACCCCCCTAATAGTGTTATACACAGCACCCCCCTAATACTGTTATACACAGCACCCCCCTAATAGTTTAATACACAGCACCCCCCTAATTGTGTTATACACAGCACCCCCCTAATACTGTTATACACAGCACCCCCCTAATAGTTTAATACACAGCACCCCCTAATACTGTTATACACAGCACCCCCCTAATAGTTTAATACACAGCACCCCCCCTAATAGTGTTATACACAGAACCCCCCTAATAGTTTAATACACAGCACCCCCCTAATAGTTTAATACACAGCACCCTCCTAATAGTTTAATACACAGCACCCCCCTAATAGTGTTATACACAGCACCCCCTAATAGTTTAATTCACAGCACCCCCCTAATAGTGTTATACACAGCACCCCCTAATAGTGTTATACACAGCACCCCCCTAATAGTTTAATACACAGCACCCCCCTTATAGTGTTATACACAGCACCCTCTAATAGTTTAATACACAGCACCCCCCTAATAGTGTTATACACAGCACCTTCCTAATAATTTGATACACAGCACCCCCCTAATAGTGTTATACACAGCACCCCCCTAATAGTTTAATACACAGCACCCCCCTAATAGTTTTATACACAGCACCCCCTTAATAGTTTAATACACAGCACCCCCCTATTAGTGTTATACACAGCAACCCCCTAATAGTTTAATACACAGCACCCCCCTTATAGTGTTATACACAGCACCCCCTAATAGTTTAATACACAGCACCCCCCTAATAGTGTTATACACAGCACCCCCCTAATAGTTTAATACACAGCACCCACCTAATAGTGTTATACACAGCACCCCTTAATAGTTTAATACACAGCACCCCCCTAATAGTTTTATACACAGCACCCCCCTAACACTGTTATACACAGCACCCCCCTAATAGTTTAATACACAGCACCCCCCTAATTGTGTTATACACAGCACCCCCCTAATACTGTTATACACAGCACCCCCTAATAGTTTAATACACAGCACCCCCCTAATAGTGTTATACACAGCACCCCCCTAATAGTGTTATACACAGCACCCCCATAATACTGTTATACACAGCACCCCCCTAATAGTTTAATACACAGCACCCTCCTAATACTGTTATACACAGCACCCCCCTAATACTGTTATACACAGCACCCCCCTAATAGTTTAATACACAGCACCCCCCTAATACTGTTATACACAGCATCCCCCTAATAGTTTAATACACAGCAACCCCCTAATACTGTTACACACAGCACCCCCCTTAAAGTTTAATACACAGCACCCCCCTAATAGTGTTATACACAGCACCCCCCTAATACTGTTATACACAGCACCCCCCTAATAGTTTAATACACAGCACCCCCCTAATAGTGTTATACACAGCACCCCCCTAATAGTTTAATACACAGCACCCCCCTAATAGTTTAATACACAGATCCCCCCTAATACTGTTATACACAGCACCCCCCTAATAGTTTAAAACACAGCACCCCCCTAATAGTGTTATACACAGCACCCCCCTAATACTGTTATACACAGCACCCCCATAATAGTGTTATACACAGCACCCCCTAATAGTTTAATACACAGCACCCCCCTAATAGTTTAATACACAGCACCCCCCTAATAGTTTAATACACAGCACCCCCCTAATAGTGTTATACACAGCACCCCCCTAATAGTTTAATACACAGCACCCCCCTAATAGTGTTATACACAGCACCCCCCTAATAGTGTTATACACAGCACCCCCCTAATAGTTTAATACACAGCACCCCCCTAATAGTGTTATACACAGCACCCCCCTAATACTGTTATACACAGCACCCCCCTAATAGTTTAATACACAGCACCCCCCCTAATTGTGTTATACACAGCACCCCCCTAATAGTTTAATACACAGCACCCCCCCTAATAGTGTTATACACAGAACCCCCCTAATAGTTTAATACACAGCACCCCCCTAATAGTTTAATACACAGCACCCCCCTAATAGTTTAATACACAGCACCCCCCTAATAGTTTAATACACAGCACCCCCCTAATACTGTTATACACAGCACCCCCCTAATAGTTTAATACACAGCACCCCCTTACCCCCCTAATAGTGTTATACACAGAACCCCCCTAATAGTTTAATACACAGCACCCCCCTAATAGTTTAATACACAGCACCCCCCTAATATTTTAATACACAGCACCCCCCTAATAGTGTTATACACAGCACCCCCATAATAGTTTAATTCACAGCACCCCCCTAATAGTGTTATACACAGCACCCCCCTAATAGTGTTATACACAGCACCCCCCTAATAGTGTTATACACAGCACCCCTTAATAGTTTAATACACAGCACCCCCCTAATAGTTTTTTACACAGCACCCCCCTAACACTGTTATACACTCACCCCCCTAATAGTTTAATACACAGCACCCCCCTAATTGTGTTATACACAGCACCCCCCTAATACTGTTATACACAGCACCCCCTAATAGTTTTTTACACAGCACCCCCCTAACACTGTTATACACAGCACCCCCCTAATAGTTTAATACACAGCACCCCCCCTAATAGTGTTATACACAGCACCCCCCTAATAGTTTAATACACAGCACCCCCCCCCTAATAGTGTTATACACAGAACCCCCCTAATAGTTTAATACACAGCACCCACCTAATAGTTTAATACACAGCACCCCCCCTAATAGTGTTATACACAGAACCCCCCTAATAGTTTAATACACAGCACCCCCCTAATAGTTTAATACACAGCACCCCCCCTAATAGTTTAATACACAGCACCCCCCTAATAGTGTTATACACATCACCCCCATAATAGTTTAATTCACAGCACCCCCCTAATAGTGTTATACACAGCACCCCCCTAATAGTGTTATACACAGCACCCCCCTAATAGTTTTATACACAGCACCCCCTTAATAGTTTAATACACAGCACCCCCCTATTAGTGTTATACACAGCAACCCCCTAATAGTTTAATACACAGCACCCCCCTTATAGTGTTATACACAGCACCCCCTAATAGTTTAATACACAGCACCCCCTAATAGTGTTATACACAGCACCCCTTAATAGTTTAATACACAGCACCCCCCTAATAGTTTTTTACACAGCACCCCCCTAACACTGTTATACACAGCACCCCCCTAATAGTTTAATACACAGCAACCCCCTAATTGTGTTATACACAGCACCCCCCTAATACTGTTATACACAGCACCCCCTAATAGTTTAATACACAGCACCCCCCTAATAGTGTTATACACAGCACCCCCCTAATAGTGTTATACACAGCTCCCCCATAATACTGTTATACACAGCACCCCCCTAATAGTTTAATACACAGCACCCTCCTAATACTGTTATACACAGCACCCCCCTAATACTGTTATACACAGCACCCCCCTAATAGTTTAATACACAGCACCCCCCTAATACTGTTATACACAGCACCCCCCTAATAGTTTAATACACAGCAACCCCCTAATACTGTTACACACAGCACCCCAATAAAAGTTTAATACACAGCACCCCCCTAATAGTGTTATACACAGCACCCCCCTAATACTGTTATACACAGCACCCTCTAATAGTTTAATACACAGCACCCCCCTAATAGTGTTATACACAGCACCCCCCTAATAGTGTTATACACAGCACCCCCATAATACTGTTATACACAGCACCCCCCTAATAGTTTAATACACAGCACCCTCCTAATACTGTTATACACAGCACCCCCCTAATAGTTTAATACATAGCACCCCCCTAATACTGTATGCACAGCACCCCCCTAATAGTTTAATACACAGCACCCCCCTAATACTGTTATACACAGCACCCCCCTAATAGTTTAATACACAGCACCCCCCTAATAGTGTTATACACAGCACCCCCCTAATACTGTTATACACAGCACCCCCCCTAATAGTTTATCACAAAGCACCCCCTAATAGTGTTATACACAGCACCCCCCTAATAGTTTAATACACAGCACCCCCTAATAGTGTTATACACAGAACCCCCTAATAGTTTATTACACAGCACCCCCCTAATAGTTTAATACACAGAACCCCGCTAATAGTTTAATACACAGCACAACCCTAATAGTGTTATACACAGTACCCCCTAATACTGTTATACACAGCACCCCCCTAATAGTTTAATACACAGCACCCCCTAATAGTGTTATACACAGCACCCCCCTAATAGTTTAATACACAGCACCCCCTAATACTGTTATACACAGCACCCCCTAATAGTTTAATACACAGCACCCCCCTAATAGTGTTATACACAGCACCCCCCTAATACTGTTATACACAGCACCCCCCTAATAGTTTAATACACAGCACCCCCTTAATAGTGTTATACACAGCACCCCCTAATAGTTTAATACACAGCACCCCCCTAATAGTGTTATACACAGCAACAACCTAATACTGTTATACACAGCACCCCCTAATAGTTTAATACACAGCACCCCTTAATAGTGTTATACACAGCACCCCCCTAATAGTTTAATACATAGCACCCCCCCTAATACTGTATACACAGCACCCCCCTAATAGTTTAATACACAGCACCCCCCTAATAGTGTTATACACAGCACCCCCCTAATACTGTTATACACAGCACCCCCTAATAGTGTTATACACAGCACCCCCAAATACTGTTATACACAGCACCCCCCTAATAGTTTAATACACAGCACCCCCCTAATAGTGTTATACACAGCACCCCCCTAATACTGTTATACACAGCACCCCCCCTAATAGTTTAATACAAAGCACCCCCCTAATAGTGTTATACACAGCACCCCCCTAATAGTTTAATACACAGCACCCCCTAATAGTGTTATACACAGAACCCCCTAATAGTTTAATACACAGCACCCCCCTAATAGTTTAATACACAGAACCCCGCTAATATTTTAATACACAGCACCCCCCTAATAGTGTTATACACAGTACCCCCTAATACTGTTATACACAGCACCCCCCTAATAGTTTAATACACAGCACCCCCTAATAGTGTTATACACAGCACCCCCCTAATAGTTTAATACAAAGCACCCCCTAATACTGTTATACACAGCACCCCCTAATAGTTTAATACACAGCACCCCCCTAATAGTGTTATACACAGCACCCCCCTAATACTGTTATACACAGCACCCCCCTAATAGTTTAATACACAGCACCCCCCTAATAGTGTTATACACAGCATCCCCTAATAGTTTAATACACAGCACCCCCCTAATAGTGTTATACACAGCACCCCCGTAATAGTTTAATTCACAGCAACCCCCTAATACTGTTATACACAGCACCCCCCTAATAGTTTAATACACAGCACCCCCCTAATAGTGTTATACACAGCACCCCCCTAATACTGTTATACACGCAGCCCCCTAATAGTTTAATACACAGCACCCCCCTAATAGTGTTATACACAGCACCCCCCTAATACTGTTATACACAGCACCCCCCTAATAGTTTAATACACAGCACCTCCCTAATAGTGTTATACACAGCACCCCCATAATACTGTTATACACAGCACCCCCCTAATAGTTTAATACACAGCACCCCTAATAGTGTTATACACAGCACCCCCCCTAATACTGTTATACACAGCACCCCCCTAATAGTTTAATACACAGCACCCCCCTAATAGTGTAATACACAGCACCCCCCTAATAGTTTAATACACAGCACCCCCCTTACACAGCACCCCCCTAATAGTTTAATACACAGCACCCCCCCCTAATAGTGTTATACACAGCACCCCCCTAATACTGTTATACACAGCACCCCCCTAATAGTTTAATACACAGCACCCCCCTAATAGTGTTATACACAGCACCCCCCTAATAGTTTAATACACAGCACCCCCCTAATAGTGTTATACACAGCACCCCCCTAATACTGTTATACACAGCACCCCCCTAATAGTTTAATACACAGCACCCCCCTAATAGTGTTATATACAGCCCCCCCTATTACTGTTATACACAGCACCCCCATAATACTGTTATACACAGCACCCCCCTAATAGTTTAATACACAGCACCCCCCTAATAGTGTTATACACAGCACCCCCCTAATACTGTTATACACAGCACCCCAATAATAGTTTAATACACAGCACCCCCCCTAATAGTGTTATACACAGCACCCCCCTAATAGTTTAATACACAGCACCCCCCTTATAGTGTTATACACAGCACCCTCTAATAGTTTAATACACAGCACCCCCCTAATAGTGTTATACACAGCACCTTCCTAATAATTTGATACACAGCACCCCCCTAATAGTGTTATACACAGCACCCCCCTAATAGTTTAATACACAGCACCCCCCTAATAGTTTTATACACAGCACCCCCTTAATAGTTTAATACACAGCACCCCCCTATTAGTGTTATACACAGCAACCCCCTAATAGTTTAATACACAGCACCCCCCTAATAGTGTTATACACAGCACCCCCCTAATACTGTTATACACAGCACCCCCCTAATAGTTTAATACACAGCACCTCCCTAATAGTGTTATACAGAGCACCCCCATAATACTGTTATACACAGCACCCCCCTAATAGTTTAATACACAGCACCCCCCTAATACTGTTATACACAGCACCCCCCTAATACTGTTATACACAGCACCCCCCTAATAGTTTAATACACAGCACCCCCCTAATAGTGTAATACACAGCACCCCCCTAATAGTTTAATACACAGCACCCCCCTAATAGTGTTATACACAGCACCCCCCTAATAGTTTAATACACAGCACCCCCCCTAATAGTGTTATACACAGCACCCCCCTAATACTGTTATACACAGCACCCCCCTAATAGTTTAATACACAGCACCCCCCTAATAGTGTTATACACAGCACCCCCCTAATAGTGTTATACACAGCACCCCCCTAATACTGTTATACACAGCACCCCCCTAATAGTTTAATACACAGCACCCCCCTAATAGTGTTATATACAGCCCCCCTATTACTGTTATACACAGCACCCCCATAATACTGTTATACACAGCACCCCCCTAATAGTTTAATACACAGCACCCCCCTAATAGTGTTATACACAGCACCCCCCTAGTACTGTTATACACAGCACCCCAATAATAGTTTAATATACAGCACCCCCCCTAATAGTGTTATACACAGCACCCCCCTAATAGTGTTATACACAGCACCCCCCCTAATACTGTTATACACAGCACCCCCCTAATAGTTTAATACACAGCACCCCCCTAATAGTGTTATACACAGCACCCCCCTAATAGTTTAATACACAGCACCCCCTAATACTGTTATACACTGCACCCCCCTAATAGTTTATTACACAGAACCCCCTAATAGTGTTATACACAGCACCCCCCTAATACCGTTATACACAGTACCCCCCTAATAGTTTAATGCACAGCACCCCCTAATAGAGTTATACACAGCACCCCCTAATAGTTTAATACACAGCACCCCCCTGATAGTGTTATACACAGCACCCCCCTAATAGTTTAATACACAGCACCCCCCTAATAGTGTTATACACAGCACGCCCCTAATACTGTTATACACAGCACCCCCCTAATAGTTTAATACACAGCACCCCCCTAATACTGTTATATACAGCACCCCCCTAATAGTTTAATACACAGCACCCCCCTAATAGTGTTATACACAGCCCCCCCCTATTACTGTTATACACAGCACCCCCTAATAGTTTAATACACAGCACCCCGCTAATAGTGTTATACACAGCACCCCCATAATAGTTTAATACACAGCACCCCCCTAATAGTGTTATACACAGCACCCCCCTAATACTGTTATACACAGCACCCCCCTAATAGTTTAATACACAGCACCCCCCTAATAGTGTTATACACAGCACCCCCCTAATACTGTTATATACAGCACCCCCCTAATAGTGTTATACACAGCACCCCCCTAATAGTTTAATACACAGCACCCCCCTAATAGTGTTAAACACAGCACCCCCCTAATACTGGTATACACAGCACCCCCCTAATAGTTTAATACACAGCACCCCCCTAATACTGTTATACACAGCACCCCCATAATAGTTTAATACACAGCACACCCCTAATACTGTTATACACAGCACCCCCCTAATACTGTTATATACAGCACCCCCCTAATAGTGTTATACACAGCACCCCCCTAATAGTTTAATACACAGCACTTCCCTAATAGTGTTATACACAGCACCCCTAATAGTTTAATACATAGCACCCCCCTAATACTGTTATACACAGCACCCCCTAATAGTTTAATACACAGCACCCCCCTAATAGTGTTATACACAGCACCCCCCTAATAGTTTAATACACAGCACCCCCCTAATAGTTTAATACACAGAACCCCCCTAATAGTGTTATACACAGCACCCCCCTAATAGTTTAATACACAGCACCCCCCTAATAGTGTTATACACAGCACCCCCCTAATACTGTTATACACAGCACCCCCATAATAGTGTTATACACAGCACCCCCTAATAGTTTAATACACAGCACCCCCCTAATAGTTTAATACACAGCACCCCCCTAATAGTGTTATACACAGCACCCCCCTAATAGTGTTATACACAGCACCCCCCTAATAGTTTAATACACAGCACCCCCCTAATAGTGTTATACACAGCACCCCCCTAATACTGTTATACACAGCACCCCCCTAATAGTTTAATACACAGCACCCCCCTAATTGTGTTATACACAGCACCCCCCTAATACTGTTATACACAGCACCCCCCTAATAGTTTAATACACAGCACCCCCTAATACTGTTATACACAGCACCCCCCTAATAGTTTAATACACAGCACCCCCCCTAATAGTGTTATACACAGAACCCCCCTAATAGTTTAATACACAGCACCCCCCTAATAGTTTAATACACAGCACCCCCCTAATAGTTTAATACACAGCACCCCCTAATAGTGTTATACACAGCACCCCCCTAATACTGTTATACACAGCACCCCCCTAATAGTTTAATACACAGCACCCCCCTAATAGTGTTATATACAGCCCCCCTATTACTGTTATACACAGCACCCCCATAATACTGTTATACACAGCACCCCCTAATAGTTTAATACACAGCACCCCCCTAATAGTGTTATACACAGCACCCCCCTAATACTGTTATACACAGCACCCCAATAATAGTTTAATACACAGCACCCCCCCTAATAGTGTTATACACAGCACCCCCCTAATAGTTTAATACACAGCACCCCCCTAATACTGTTATACACAGCACACCCCTAATAGGTTAATACACAGCAACCCCCTAATACTGTTACACACAGCACCCCCCTTAAAGTTTAATACACAGCACCCCCCTAATAGTGTTATACACAGCACCCCCCTAATACTGTTATACACAGCACCCCCCTAATAGTTTAATACACAGCACCCCCCTAATAGTGTTATACACAGCACCCCCCTAATAGTTTAATACACAGCACCCCCCTAATAGTTTAATACACAGAACCCCCCTAATACTGTTATACACAGCACCCCCCTAATAGTTTAATACACAGCACCCCATTAATAGTGTTATACACAGCACCCCCCTAATACTGTTATACACAGCACCCCCATAATAGTGTTATACACAGCACCCCCTAATAGTTTAATACACAGCACCCCCCTAATAGTTTAATACACAGCACCCCCCTAATAGTTTAATACACAGCACCCCCCTAATAGTGTTATACACAGCACCCCCCTAATAGTTTAATACACAGCACCCCCCTAATAGTGTTATACACAGAACCCCCCTAATAGTGTTATACACAGCACCCCCCTAATAGTTTAATACACAGCACCCCCCTAATAGTGTTATACACAGCACCCCCCTAATACTGTTATACAGAGCACCCCCCTAATAGTTTAATACACAGCACCCCCCTAATTGTGTTATACACAGCACCCCCCTAATACTGTTATACACAGCACCCCCCTAATAGTTTATTACACAGCACCCCCCTAATACTGTTATACATAGCACCCCCCCTAATAGTTTAATACACAGCACCCCCCCCTAATAGTGTTATACACAGAACCCCCCTAATAGTTTAATACACAGCACCCCCCTAATAGTTTAATACACAGCACCCCCCTAATAGTTTAATACACAGCACCCCCCTAATAGTGTTATACACAGCACCCCCATAATAGTTTAATTCACAGCACCCCCCTAATAGTGTTATACACAGCACTCCCCTAATAGTATTATACACAGCACCCCCCTAATAGTTTAATACACAACACCCCCCTTATAGTGTTATACACAGCACCCTCTAATAGTTTAATACACAGCACCCCCCTAATAGTGTTATACACAGCACCTTCCTAATAATTTGATACACAGCACCCCCCTAATAGTGTTATACACAGCACCCCCCTAATAGTTTAATACACAGCACCCCCCTAATAGTTTTATTCCCAGCACCCCCTTAATAGTTTAATACACAGCACCCCCCCTATTAGTGTTATACACAGCAACCCCCTAATAGTTTAATACACAGCACCCCCCTTATAGTGTTATACACAGCACCCCCTAATAGTTTAATACACAGCACCCCCCTAATAGTGTTATACACAGCACCCCCCTAATAGTTTAATACACAGCACCCCCCTAATAGTGTTATACACAGCACCCCTTAATAGTTTAATACACAGCACCCCCCTAATAGTTTTTTACACAGCACCCCCCCTAACACTGTTATACACAGCACCCCCCTAATAGTTTAATACACAGCACCCCCCTAATTGTGTTATACACAACACCCCCCCTAATACTGTTATACACAGCACCCCCTAATAGTTTAATACACAGCACCCCCCTAATAGTGTTATACACAGCACCCCCCTAATAGTGTTATACACAGCTCCCCCATAATACTGTTATACACAGCACCCCCCTAATAGTTTAATACACAGCACCCTCCTAATACTGTTATACACAGCACCCCCCTAATACTGTTATACACAGCACCCCCCTAATAGTTTAATACACAGCACCCCCCTAATACTGTTATACACAGCACCCCCCTAATAGTTTAATACACAGCAACCCCCTAATACTGTTACACACAGCACCCCAATAAAAGTTTAATACACAGCACCCCCCTAATAGTGTTATACACAGCACCCCCCTAATACTGTTATACACAGCACCCTCTAATAGTTTAATACACAGCACCCCCCTAATAGTGTTATACACAGCACCCCCCTAATAGTGTTATACACAGCACCCCCATAATACTGTTATACACAGCACCCCCCTAATAGTTTAATACACAGCACCCTCCTAATACTGTTATACACAGCACCCCCCTAATAGTTTAATACATAGCACCCCCCTAATACTGTATGCACAGCACCCCCCTAATAGTTTAATACACAGCACCCCCCTAATAGTGTTATACACAGCACCCCCCTAATAGTTTAATACACAGCACCCCCTAATAGTGTTATACACAGCACCCCCAAATACTGTTATACACAGCACCCCCCTAATAGTTTAATACACAGCACCCCCCTAATAGTGTTAAACACAGCACCCCCCTAATACTGTTATACACAGCACCCCCCTAATAGTTTAATACACAGCCCCCCCCTATTACTGTTATACACAGCACCCCCTAATAGTTTAATACACAGCACCCCGCTAATAGTGTTATACACAGCACCCCCCTAATAGTTTAATACACAGCACCCCCCTAATAGTGTTATACACAGCACCCCCCTAATTCTGTTATACACAGCACCCCCCTAATAGTTTAATACACAGCACCCCCCTAATAGTGTTATACACAGCACCCCCCCTAATACTGTTATACACAGCACCCCCCTAATAGTTTAATACACAGCACCCCCTAATAGTGTTATACACAGCACCCCCCTAATACTGTTATATACAGCACCCCCCTAATAGTGTTATACACAGCACCCCCCTAATAGTTTAATACACAGCACCCCCCTAATAGTGTTAAACACAGCACCCCCCTAATACTGGTATACACAGCACCCCCCTAATAGTTTAATACACAGCACCCCCCTAATACTGTTATACACAGCACCCCCATAATAGTTTAATACACAGCACACCCCTAATACTGTTATACACAGCACCCCCCTAATACTGTTATATACAGCACCCCCCTAATAGTGTTATACACAGCACCCCCCCTAATAGTTTAATACACAGCACTTCCCTAATAGTGTTATACACAGCACCCCCTAATACTGTTATACACAGCACCCCCTAATAGTTTAATACACAGCACCCCCCTAATAGTGTTATAAACAGCACCCCCCTAATAGTTTAATACACAGCACCCCCCTAATAGTTTAATACACAAAACCCCCCTAATAGTGTTATACACAGCACCCCCCTAATAGTTTAATACACAGCACCCCCCTAATAGTGTTATACACAGCACCCCCCCTAATACTGTTATACACAGCACCCCCATAATAGTGTTATACACAGCACCCCCTAATAGTTTAATACACAGCACCCCCCTAATAGTTTAATACACAGCACCCCCCTAATAGTGTTATACACAGCACCCCCCTAATAGTGTTATACACAGCACCCCCCTAATAGTTTAATACACAGCACCCCCCTAATAGTGTTATACACAGCACCCCCCTAATACTGTTATACACAGCACCCCCCTAATAGTTTAATACACAGCACCCCCCTAATTGTGTTATACACAGCACCCCCCTAATACTGTTATACACAGCACCCCCCTAATAGTTTAATACACAGCACCCCCTAATACTGTTATACACAGCACCCCCCTAATAGTTTAATACACAGCACCCCCCCTAATAGTGTTATACACAGAACACCCCTAATAGTTTAATACACAGCACCCCCCTAATAGTTTAATACACAGCACCCCCCTAATAGTTTAATACACAGCACCCCCCTAATAGTGTTATACACAGCACCCCCCTAATACTGTTATACACAGCACCCCCCTAATAGTTTAATACACAGCACCCCCCTAATAGTGTTATATACAGCCCCCCTATTACTGTTATACACAGCACCCCCATAATACTGTTATACACAGCACCCCCCTAATAGTTTAATACACAGCACCCCCCCTAATAGTGTTATACACAGCACCCCCCTAATACTGTTATACACAGCACCCCAATAATAGTTTAATACACAGCACCCCCCCTAATAGTGTTATACACAGCACCCCCCTAATAGTTTAATACACAGCACCCCCCCTAATACTGTTATACACAGCACCCCCCCTAATAGTTTAATACACAGCAACCCCCTAATACTGTTACACACAGCACCCCCCTTAAAGTTTAATACACAGCACCCCCCTAATAGTGTTATACACAGCACCCCCCTAATACTGTTATACACAGCACCCCCCTAATAGTTTAATACACAGCACCCCCCCTAATAGTGTTATACACAGCACCCCCCTAATAGTTTAATACACAGCACCCCCCTAATAGTTTAATACACAGAACCCCCCTAATACTGTTATACACAGCACCCCCCTAATAGTTTAATACACAGCACCCCATTAATAGTGTTATACACAGCACCCCCCTAATACTGTTATACACAGCACCCCCATAATAGTGTTATACACAGCACCCCCCTAATAGTTTAATACACAGCACCCCCCTAATAGTTTAATACACAGCACCCCCCTAATAGTTTAATACACAGCACCCCCCTAATAGTGTTATACACAGCACCCCCCTAATAGTTTAATACACAGCACCCCCCTAATAGTGTTATACACAGAACCCCCCTAATAGTGTTATACACAGCACCCCCCTAATAGTTTAATACACAGCACCCCCCTAATAGTGTTATACACAGCACCCCCCTAATACTGTTATACACAGCACCCCCCTAATAGTTTAATACACAGCACCCCCCTAATTGTGTTATACACAGCACCCCCCTAATACTGTTATACACAGCACCCCCCTAATAGTTTATTACACAGCACCCCCCTAATACTGTTATACACAGCACCCCCCTAATAGTTTAATACACAGCACCCCCCCTAATAGTGTTATACACAGAACCCCCCTAATAGTTTAATACACAGCACCCCCCTAATAGTTTAATACACAGCACCCCCCTAATAGTTTAATACACAGCACCCCCCTAATAGTGTTATACACAGCACCCCCATAATAGTTTAATTCACAGCACCCCCCTAATAGTGTTATACACAGCACCCCCCTAATAGTGTTATACACAGCACCCCCCTAATAGTTTAATACACAGCACCCCCCTTATAGTGTTATACACAGCACCCTCTAATAGTTTAATACACAGCACCCCCCTAATAGTGTTATACACAGCACCTTCCTAATAATTTGATACACAGCACCCCCCTATTAGTGTTATACACAGCACCCCCCTAATAGTTTAATACACAGCACCCCCCTAATAGTTTTATTCCCAGCACCCCCTTAATAGTTTAATACACAGCACCCCCTATTAGTGTTATACACAGCAACCCCCTAATAGTTTAATACACAGCACCCCCCTTATAGTGTTATACACAGCACCCCCTAATAGTTTAATACACAGCACCCCCCTAATAGTGTTATACACAGCACCCCCCTAATAGTTTAATACACAGCACCCCCCTAATAGTGTTATACACAGCACCCCTTAATAGTTTAATACACAGCACCCCCCTAATAGTTTTTTACACAGCACCCCCCTAACACTGTTTTACACAGCACCCCCCTAATAGTTTAATACACAGCACCCCCCTAATTGTGTTATACACAACACCCCCCTAATACTGTTATACACAGCACCCCCTAATAGTTTAATACACAGCACCCCCCTAATAGTGTTATACACAGCACCCCCCTAATAGTGTTATACACAGCTCCCCCATAATACTGTTATACACAGCACACCCCCCCTAATAGTTTAATACACAGCACCCTCCTAATACTGTTATACACAGCACCCCCCTAATACTGTTATACACAGCACCCCCCTAATAGTTTAATACACAGCACCCCCCCTAATACTGTTATACACAGCACCCCCCTAATAGTTTAATACACAGCAACCCCCTAATACTGTTACACACAGCACCCCAATAAAAGTTTAATACACAGCACCCCCCTAATAGTGTTATACACAGCACCCCCCTAATACTGTTATACACAGCACCCTCTAATAGTTTAATACACAGCACCCCCCCTAATAGTGTTATACACAGCACCCCCCTAATAGTGTTATACACAGCACCCCCATAATACTGTTATACACAGCACCCCCCTAATAGTTTAATACACAGCACCCTCCTAATACTGTTATACACAGCACCCCCCTAATAGTTTAATACATAGCACCCCCCTAATACTGTATGCACAGCACCCCCCTAATAGTTTAATTACACAGCACCCCCCCTAATAGTGTTATACACAGCACCCCCCTAATAGTTTAATACACAGCACCCCCTAATAGTGTTATACACAGCACCCCCAAATACTGTTATACACAGCACCCCCCTAATAGTTTAATACACAGCACCCCCCTAATAGTGTTATACACAGCACCCCCCTAATACTGTTATACACAGCACCCCCCCTAATAGTTTAATACAAAGCACCCCCCTAATAGTGTTATACACAGCACCCCCTAATAGTTTAATACACAGCACCCCCTAATAGTGTTATACACAGAACCCCCTAATAGTTTAATACACAGCACCCCCCTAATAGTTTAATACACAGAACCCCGCTAATAGTTTAATACACAGCACAACCCTAATAGTGTTTGTCACGGGATGGTTAGAGTCTATACTATAGGCAATGTGTAATATATATTTCATGTGGAATGTATTCTCTAACCTGTTGTAAACATCAGTGTGTAGTTGGCTGATTAGGGTCTAGTGTGTTAGCACATTGTATGCAAATACCTCTAACTAGTGAGGACCAGTGAGGACAATGGGTGGAGATAATCTGATCAGTGTCTCCAAGAAGATGTTGGATGGTGCATTGTCCATAGTAGACAGGGAGTCTGCTCTCCTTGGTATAGGTGAGGGGGGAAGGATCTGTGACTCAGCCCTTCCCACCCACAGATATAGGAAGTAACAGTTTAGTATATAGATGTAGCTAGCAGTTAGTATGTGTTAGCCGGCCTGTGCACAGCTCTGCAGAGAGCCAGAATTTAGTTACAGGACCAAGGAACCAAAGCTATCATTGGATTGTGACTTCTGTGGACTTATTGTTATTACGGTTGATGTGACCGCCGCCGGCTACTAACTTTGTGGATTACAATAAATTGCTGTTGTCTCCCGACCTCTTGCGTCCGTGTTGATTCAAAAGACCATCCGGAGGAAGACGTATACCTTTGCTCCGTGACAACTGGTTGGCAGCGGTGGGATCAACAGCGGACAGCGAGATGGACTACAGCAGCTCAGCGATTAATGGAGCCACAACCTCAGAATACAGGAACTGGACTATGGCAAGTCTACAAGTAAGGGCCCGGGAACTAAACCTGAGTTACCAGGGAAGAACGAAAGATCAACTGATCGAGGCACTGGAGGAGATGACCCTGCAAAGCGACCATGAGGAGGGCTGCCCCCAGGAGACTGGAGAGATACAGGAGTGGCAGGTACAGACCCAAAAGAGCAGATGGGTTGTTTTGTATGAGGAGGAATTGGCAGTGCTGGGGCTAGAAGCAACTGCAGAGCAAAGGAGTAGAGCGTTACAGAGGGCTCAGGAAACGGAGAAGGAGGAACAGAGAATGGCGCATGAAAAGGAAAGAATGGCGCATGAAATGCGAATGGCTGAGATAACTATGAGGAATTATAATCAAACGTCGACCCCCAGCCCAACAGTGAGAGAACCACCATATGTCTCCCATAAACACTTCAAGACCTTTGAGGAAGCGGCTGGGGATGTTGATGGATATTTTCAGGACTTCGAACACCAGTGCCGCCTGATGGAAGTCCCAGAGAAGGATTGGGTCCGGTATCTGGTGGGGCACCTACGAGATGGGGCTGCGGAAGCTCTCAGAGCCATGGACCCTAGTGATCAGCGGGACTATGAGGCCATTAAAAGAGCGGTGCAGAAGTATTATGCAGTCACTCCAGAGACCTACCGAGTTCAGTTCCGCTCTTTGTCTTACAATGGGGGAAGCTCCTTCCACATGTTCGCCCACAAGTTGAAGCAAGCATGCAAGCGCTGGCTAGAAGGAGAGGAGGCTGTCACAGTCGATAAGATCCTCCAAGTCATACTTAAGGAACAGTTCTTTTCCCAGTGCCCCGCTGAGATCCGTGAGTGGGTGCTGGAACGGAACCCAGCCACAGTTGAGCAAGCTGCTTCTCTTGCAGATGAGGGCCTGACCATCAAGCCGCAGTGGAAGAGGTTGTTTGCAGAGGAGCGGAAAACTACCACAGTCCGCCAGACACCCTTCAGCCAGCCAACCACCTTTCGTGCCCGGCCTCAGGATTACAATTCCCCCTCTACCCCTGTCCCAGCCCATCGGCCTCCAGCTATGAACAACCCTGTCCCTAGACAACGACCTACTGGAAGAATGCTAGAGCGCAGATGTTTTGGGTGCGGGCGGCCTGGACATTTGCAAGCTAGTTGCCCTGTTAACATGGGGGCACGGGCCACCGTGGCATCCCGGCCTATTCACTACCTGGGAACCACTCCTAGGACAGAAAGTTTGGCCCCATTTCCAGATGACTCCATGAATGACCCATCTGTTCCACCTCCAGGGGTCTATGGGATTCAGCCTTCCGCCACACATCCCGCAAACCTTCAGAGGAAGCACTTGCAGGAGGTCCTACTGGATGGCCGAACAGTTGTTGGATTCCGGGACTCGGGAGCTTTCCTAACGGTAGCGGACCCCCGAGTTGTGCGACCCGAGGCCCTAGAGGAGGGTCCTGGCATTTCTATCAAGTTGGCAGGGGTACTCAAAGACGTATTCCTAAAGCTACCGTGGAACTCGACTATGGTTATGGACCAAAACGATGCACAATTGGTGTGATGAGCGGGCTGCCGGCCGATGTTCTGTTAGGCAACGATGTTGGAAATCTACAGTGCCACTTTGTGGGAGCAGTGACCCGAAGCCAAGCTCAGGGAGAAGCCAACATGGATCCACCGGATTTTCTGACAGATGCCAGCCCTTCAACCCTACAACTTTACCATTCAGTACCGCCGAGGGAACCAACACCAGAACACAGATGGGTTATCCCGGCAGGAGGAAATATGAGCTATAGAGACTGATGTGCATTCCCCAATTTACCTGTGTAGGCCAATTGTGTCATGCACATGTTTTGAGAGGGGGAGGGGTTGTCACGGGATGGTTAGAGTCTATACTATAGGCAATGTGTAATATATATTTCATGTGGAATGTATTCTCTAACCTGTTGTAAACATCA
>NW_027440750.1:0-65265 GCF_031893055.1 Leptodactylus fuscus | reverse complement strand
TACATATATATACACACCGCACATATATATATATCATATATATACACACCGCACATATATATACACACCGCACATATATATACACACCGCACATATATATACACACCGCACATATATATACAGACCGCACATATATATATACACACCGCACATATATATATACACACCGCACATATATATACACACCGCACATATATATATACACACCGCACATATATATACACACCGCACATATATATACACACCGCACATATATATATACACACCGCACATATATATACACACACCGCACATATATATATATACACACCGCACATATATATATACACACCGCACATATATATACACACCGCACATATATATACACACCGCACATATATATATACACACCGCACATATATATATATACACACCGCACATATATATACACACCGCACATATATATATACACACCGCACATATATATATACACCGCACATATATATATAATACACCGCACATATATATACACACCGCACATATATATATATACACACCGCACATATATATACACACCACACATATATATATATACACCGCACATATATATACACACCGCACACATATATATATACACACCGCACATATATATACACACCGCACATATATATACACACCGCACATATATATATACACACCGCACATATATATACACACCGCACATATATATACACACCGCACACAATATATATATACACACCACACAATATATATACACACCGCACATATATATATATACACCGCACATATATATATACACCGCACATATATATATACACACCGCACATATATATATACACCGCACATATATATACACACCGCACATATATATACACACCGCACATATATATACACACCGCACATATATATATACACACCGCACATATATATACACACCGCACATATATATACACACCGCACATATATATACACACCGCACATATATATATACACACCGCACATATATATACACACCGCACATATATATACACACCGCACATATATATATACACCGCACATATATATACACACCGCACATATATATACACACCGCACTTATATATATACACACCGCACATATATATACACACCGCACATATATATATACACCGCACATATATATACACACCGCACATATATATATACACCGCACATATATATACACACCGCACATATATATACACACCGCACATATATATACACACCGCACATATATATATACACACCGCACATATATATATACACCGCACATATATATATACACACCGCACATATATATACACACCGCACATATATATATATATATACACACCGCACATATATATACACACCGCACATATATATATATACACAACCGCACATATATATATACACACCGCACATATATATACACACCGCACATATATATACACACCGCACATATATATATATATATACACCGCACATATATATACACACCGCACATATATATACACACCGCACATATATATACACACCACACATATATATATACACACCGCACATATATATATACACACCGCACATATATATATACACACCGCACATATATATACACACCGCACATATATATATATACACACCGCACATATATATACACACCGCACATATATATACACACCGCACATATATATACACACCGCACATATATATATATATACACACCGCACATATATATACACACCGCACATATATATATACACACCGCACATATATATACACAACACACAATATACACACCGCACATATATATACACACCACACATATATATATACACTCCGCACATATATATATACACACCGCACATATATAAACACACCGCACATATATATATATACCGCACATATATATACACACCGCACATATATATATACACCGCACATATATATACACACCGCACATATATATATACACACCGCACATATATATATATATACACACCGCACATATATATACACACCGCACATATATATATATACACACCGCACATTATATATATATATATAAATATATATATACACACCGCACATATATATACACACCGCACATATATATATACACCGCACATATATATATACACACCGCACATATATATACACACCGCACATATATATATACACCGCACATATATATATATACACCGCACATATATATACACACCGCACATATATAAACACACCGCACATATATATATATACCGCACATATATATACACACCGCACATATATATATACACCGCACATATATATACACACCGCACATATATATATACACACCGCACATATATATATATATATACACACCGCACATATATATACACACCGCACATATATATATATACACACCGCACATATATATATATATATATAAATATATATATACACACCGCACATATATATACACACCGCACATATATATATACACCGCACATATATATATACACCGCACATATATATATACACCGCACATATATATATATACACCGCACATATATATATACACCGCACATATATATATACACCGCACATATATATATATATACACACCGCACATATATATATACACACGCACATATATATATACACACCGCACATATATATACACACCGCACATATATATATACACGCACATATATATACACACCGCACATATATATACACACCGCACATATATATATATATATATATATACACACCGCACATATATATACACACCGCACATATATATATACACCGCACATATATATACACACCGCACATATATATACACACCGCACATATATATACACACCGCACATATATATACACACCGCACATATATATACACACCGCACATATATATATACACACCGCACATATATATATACACCGCACATATATATACACACCGCACATATATATACACACCGCACATATATATATACACACCGCACATATATATACACACCGCACATATATATATACACCGCACATATATATACACACCGCACATATATACACACACCGCACATATATATACACACCGCACATATATATACACACCGCACATATATATACACACCGCACATATATATATATACACACCGCACATATATATATATACACACCGCACATATATATACACACCGCACATATATATACACACCGCACATATATATACACACCGCACATATATATATATATATATACACCGCACATATATATATACACACCACACATATATATATACACACCGCACATATATATATACACCGCACATATATATACACACCGCACATATATATACACACCGCACATATATATACACACCGCACATATACATACACACCGCACATATATATATACACACCGCACATATATATATATATACACACCGCACATATATATACACACCGCACATATATATATATACACACCGCACATATATATATATACACCGCACATATATATATACACACCACACATATATATATATACACACCGCACATATATATACACACCGCACATATATATATATACACACCGCACATATATATATATATAATATACACCGCACATATATATATACACACCGCACATATATATACACACCGCACATATATATATATACACACCGCACATATATATACACACCGCACATATATATATATATACACACCGCACATATATATACACACCGCACATATATATACACACGCACATATATATATATACACACCGCACATATATATACACACCGCATCATATATATACAGCACCGCACATATATATATACACACCGCACATATATATATATATATACACACCGCACATATATATATACACACCGCACATATATATACACACCGCACATATATATATACACACCGCACATATATATATATATACACACCGCACATATATATATACACACCGCACATATATATATATACACACCGCACATATATATATATACACCGCACATATATATATACACACCACACATATATATATACACACCGCACATATATATATATATATATATATATATATATATATACACACCGCACATATATATACACACCGCACATATATATATACACCGCACATATATATATACACCGCACATATATATATACACCGCACATATATATATACACCGCACATATATATATATATATACACACCGCACATATATATATACACACCGCACATATATATATACACACCGCACATAATATACACACCGCACATATATATATATACACCGCACATATATATACACACCGCACATATATATACACACCGCACATATATATACACACCGCACATATATATACACACCGCACATATATATATACACACCGCACATATATATACACACCGCACATATATATACACACGCACATATATATACACACCGCACATATATATATATACACACCGCACATATATATATATACACCGCACATATATATATACACACCACACATATATATATACACACCGCACATATATATATATATATATATACACACCGCACATATATATATACACACCGCACATATATATACACACCGCACATATATATATATATTACACACCGCACATATATATATATACACCGCACATAGTATATATATATATACACACCGCACATATATATACACACCGCACATATATATATACACACCGCACATATATATACACACACCGCACATATATATACACACCGCACATATATATATACACACCGCACATATATATATATACACACCGCACATATATATAAACACCGCACATATATATATATACACACCGCACATATATATACACACACCGCACATATATATACACACCGCACATATATATATACACACCGCACATATATATATATATATACACACCGCACATATATATACACACCGCACATATATATACACACCGCACATATATATATACACACCGCACATATATATACACACCGCACATATATATACCACCGCACATATATATATACACACCGCACATATATATATATATACACGCACATATATATACACACCGCACATATATATACACACCGCACATATATATATACACACCGCATATATATATATATATATATACACACCGCACATATATATACACACCGCACATATATACACACCGCACATATATATATATACACACCGCACATATATATATATATACACCGCACATATATATATACACACACACACATATATATATACACACCGCACATATATATATATATATATATATATATATACACACCGCACATATATATACACACCGCACATATATATACACACCGCACATATATATATACACACCGCACATATATATATACACACCGCACATATATACACACACCGCACATATATATATACACCGCACATATATATACACACCGCACATATATATACACACCGCACATATATATACACACCGCACATATATATACACACCGCACATATATATACACACCGCACATATATATATACACACCGCACATATATATATACACACCGCACTATATATACACACCGCACATATATATATACACCGCACATATATATATACACACCGCACATATATATACACACCGCACATATATATACACACCGCACATATATATATATATACACCGCACATATATATACACACCGCACATATATATATACACACCGCACATATATATATACACACCGCACATATATATATATACACACCGCACATATATATACACACCGCACATATATATATATATATATACACACCGCACATATATATACACCGCACATATATATATACACACCACACATATATATATGCACACCGCACATATATATACACACCGCACATATATATACACACCGCACATATATATACACCGCACATATATATATACACACCACACATATATATATACACACCGCACATATATATATATATATATATACACACCGCACATATATATACACACCGCACATATATATATATATACACACCGCACATATATATATATACACCGCACATATATATATACACACCGCACAAATATATACACACCGCACATATATATATACACACCGCACATATATATACACACCGCACATATATATATATATATATATACACACCGCACATATATATACACACCGCACATATATATACACACCGCACATATATATACACACCGCACATATATATATATACACACCGCACATATATATATACACCGCACATATATATATACACCGCACATATATATATATATACACACCGCACATATATATATACACACCGCACATATATATATACACACCGCACATATATATACACACACCGCACATATATATATATATACACACCGCACATATATATATACACACCGCACATATATATATATATACACACCGCACATATATATATACACACCGCACATATATATACACACACCGCACATATATATATATATACACACCGCACATATATATATACACACCGCACATATATATATACACACCGCACATATATATATATACACACCGCACATATATATACACACCGCACATATATATACACACCGCACATATATATACACACCGCACATATATATACACACCGCACATATATATACACACACGCACATATATATACACACCGCACATATATATACACACACCGCACATATATATACACACCGCACATATATATACACACCGCACATATATATACACACCGCACATATATATACACACCGCACATATATATACACACCGCACATATATATATATACACACCGCACATATATATACACACCGCACATATATATACACACCGCACATATATATACACACCGCACATATATATACACACCGCACATATATATACACACCGCACATATATATACACACCGCACATATATATATATACACACCGCACATATATATATATACACCGCACATATATATATACACACCACACATATATATATACACACCGCACATATATATATATATATATATATATATATATATATATATATACACACCGCAAATATATATACACACCGCACATATATATATATACACCGCACATATATATATATACACACCGCACATATATATACACACCGCACATATATATATACACACCGCACATATATATACACACACCGCACATATATATACACACCGCACATATATATATACACACCGCACATATATATATATATATATATATATATACACACCGCACATATATATACACACCGCACATATATATACACACCGCACATATATATATATACACACCGCACATATATATACACACACCGCACATATATATACACACCGCACATATATATATACACACCGCACATATATATATATATATATATACACACCGCACATATATATACACACCGCACATATATATACACACCGCACATATATATATATATACACACCGCACATATATATACACACCGCACATATATATACACACCGCACATATATATATATACACACCGCACATATATATATATACACACCGCACATATATATACACACCGCACATATATATACACACCGAACATATATATACACACCGCACATATATATACACACCGCACATATATATACACACCGCACATATATATATACACCGCACATATATATATACACACCACACATATATATATACACACCGCACATATATATATATATATATATATATATATATATACACACCGCACATATATATACACACCGCACATATATATACACACCGCACATATATATATACACACCGCACATATATACACACACCGCACATATATTGTCACGGGATGGTTAGAGTCTATACTATAGGCAATGTGTAATATATATTTCATGTGGAATGTATTCTCTAACCTGTTGTAAACATCAGTGTGTAGTTGGCTGATTCGGGTCTAGTGTGTTAGCACATTGTATGCAAATACCTCTAACTAGTGAGGAACAGTGAGGACAATGGGTGGAGATAATCTGATCAGTGTCTCCAAGAAGATGTTGGATGGTGCATTGTCCATAGTAGACAGGGAGTCTGCTCTCCTTGGTATAGGTGAGGGGGGAAGGATCTGTGACTCAGCCCTTCCCACCCACAGATAGAGGAAGTAACAGTCTTAGTATATAGTATATAGCTTGCAGTTAGTATGTGTTAGCCGGCCTGTGCACAGCTCTGCAGAGAGCCAGAATTTAGTTACAGGACCAAGGAACCAAAGCTATCATTGGATTGTGACTTCTGTGGACTTATTGTTATTACGGTTGATGTGACCGCCGCCGGCTACTAACTTTGTGGATTACAATAAATTGCTGTTGTCTCCCGACCTCTTGCGTCCCTGTTGATTCAAAAGACCATCCGGAGGAAGACGTATACCTTTGCTCCGTGACAACTGGTTGGCAGCGGTGGGATCAACAGCGGACAGCGAGATGGACTACAGCAGCCCAGCGATTAATGGAGCCACAACCTCAGAATACAGGAACTGGACTATGGCAAGTCTACAAGTAAGGGCCCGGGAACTAAACCTGAGTTACCAGGGAAGAACGAAAGAGCAACTGATCGAGGCACTGAGAGAGATGACCCTGCAAAGCGACCATGAGGAGGGCTGCCCCCAGGAGACTGGAGAGATACAGGAGTGGCAGGTACAGACCCAAAAGAGCAGATGGGTTGTTTTGTATGAGGAGGAATTGGCAGTGCTGGGGCTAGGAGCAACTGCAGAGCAAAGGAGTAGAGCGTTACAGAGGGCTCAGAAACGGAGAAGGAGGAACAGAGAATGGCGCATGAAAAGGAAAGAATGGCGCATGAAATGCGAATGGCTGAGATAACTATGAGGAATTATAATCAAACGTCGACCCCCAGCCCAACAGTGAGAGAACCACCATATGTCTCCCATAAACACTTCAAGACCTTTGAGGAAGCGGCTGGGGATGTTGATGGATATTTTCAGGACTTCGAACACCAGTGCCGCCTGATGGAAGTCCCAGAGAAGGATTGGGTCCGGTATCTGGTGGGGCACCTACGAGATGGGGCTGCGGAAGCTCTCAGAGCCATGGACCCTAGTGATCAGCGGGACTATGAGGCCATTAAAAGAGCGGTGCAGAAGTATTATGCAGTCACTCCAGAGACCTACCGAGTTCAGTTCCGCTCTTTGTCTTACAATGGGGGAAGCTCCTTCCACATGTTCGCCCACAAGTTGAAGCAAGCATGCAAGCGCTGGCTAGAAGGAGAGGAGGCTGTCACAGTCGATAAGGTCCTCCAAGTCATACTTAAGGAACAGTTCTTTTCCCAGTGCCCCGCTGAGATCCGTGAGTGGGTGCTGGAACGGAACCCAGCCACAGTTGAGCAAGCTGCTTCCCTTGCAGATGAGGGCCTGACCATCAAGCCGCAGTGGAAGAGGTTGTTTGCAGAGGAGCGGAAAACTACCACAGTCCGCCAGACACCCTTCAGCCAGCCAACCACCTTTCGTGCCCGGCCTCAGGATTACAATTCCCCCTCTACCCCTGCCCCAGCCCATCGGCCTCCAGCTATGAACAACCCTGTCCCTAGACAACGACCTACTGGAAGAATGCTAGAGCGCAGATGTTTTGGGTGCGGGCGGCCTGGACATTTGCAAGCTAGTTGCCCTGTTAACATGGGGGCACGGGCCACCGTGGCATCCCGGCCTATTCACTACCTGGGAACCACTCCTAGGACAGAAAGTTTGGCCCCATTTCCAGATGACTCCATGAATGACACATCTGTTCCACCTGTTCAGAGGAAGCACTTGCAGGAGGTCCTACTGGATGGCCGAACAGTTGTTGGATTCCGGGACTCGGGAGCTTTCCTAACGGTAGCGGACCCCCGAGTTGTGCGACCCGAGGCCCTAGAGGAGGGTCCTGGCATTTCTATCAAGTTGGCAGGGGGTACTCAAAGACGTATTCCTAAAGCTACCGTGGAACTCGACTATGGTTATGGACCAAAACGATGCACAATTGGTGTGATGAGCGGGCTGCCGGCCGATGTTCTGTTAGGCAACGATGTTGGAAATCTACAGTGCCACTTTGTGGGAGCAGTGACCCGAAGCCAAGCTCAGGGAGAAGCCAACATGGATCCACCGGATTTTCTGACAGATGCCAGCCCTTCAACCCTACAACTTTACCATTCAGCACCGCCGAGGGAACCAACACCAGAACACAGATGGGTTATCCCGGCAGGAAGACATATGAGCTATAGAGACTGATGTGCATTCCCCAATTTACCTGTGTAGGCCAATTGTGTCATGCACATGTTTTGAGAGGGGGAGGGGTTGTCACGGGATGGTTAGAGTCTATACTATAGGCAATGTGTAATATATATTTCATGTGGAATGTATTCTCTAACCTGTTGTATACATCAGTGTGTAGTTGGCTGATTCGGGTCTAGTGTGTTAGCACATTGTATGCAAATACCTCTAACTAGTGAGGAACAGTGAGGACAATGGGTGGAGATAATCTGATCAGTGTCTCCAAGAAGATGTTGGATGGTGCATTGTCCATAGTAGACAGGGAGTCTGCTCTCCTTGGTATAGGTGAGGGGGGAAGGATCTGTGACTCAGCCCTTCCCACCCACAGATAGAGGAAGTAACAGTCTTAGTATATAGTATATAGCTTGCAGTTAGTATGTGTTAGCCGGCCTGTGCACAGCTCTGCAGAGAGCCAGAATTTAGTTACAGGACCAAGGAACCAAAGCTATCATTGGATTGTGACTTCTGTGGACTTATTGTTATTACGGTTGATGTGACCGCCGCCGGCTACTAACTTTGTGGATTACAATAAATTGCTGTTGTCTCCCGACCTCTTGCGTCCCTGTTGATTCAAAAGACCATCCAGAGGAAGACGTATACCTTTGCTCCGTGACATATATATATACACCGCACATATATATACACACCGCACATATATATACACACCGCACATATATATACACACCGCACATATATATACACACCGCACATATATATACACACCGCACATATATATATATACACACCGCACATATATATATACACACCGCACATATATATACACACCGCACATATATATATATACACACCGCACATATATATACACACCGCACATATATATACACACCGCACATATATATACACACCGCACATATATATATACACACCGCACATATATATACACACCGCACATATATATATACACACCGCACATATATATATACACACCGCACATATATATACACACCGCACATATATATACACCGCACATATATATATACACACCGCACATATATATACACACCGCACATATATATACACACCGCACATATATATATATATACACCGCACATATATATACACACCGCACATATATATATACACACCGCGCATATATATATACACACCGCACATATATATATATATACACACCGCACATATATATACACACCGCACATATATATATATATACACACCGCACATATATATACACCGCACATATATATATACACACCACACATATATATATACACACCGCACATATATATACACACCGCACATATATATATACACACCGCACATATATATACACACCGCACATAAATATACACACCGCACATATATATACACACCGCACATATATATACACACCGCACACATATATATACACACCGCACATATATATACACACCGCACATATATATACACCGCACATATATATATACACACCACACATATATATATACACCGCACATATATATATACACACCGCACATATATATACACACCACACATATATATATACACACCGCACATATATATACACACCGCACATATATATACACACCGCACATATATATACACCGCACATATATATATACACACCACACATATATATATACACCGCACATATATATACACCGCACATATATATATACACACCACACATATATATATACACCGCACATATATATATACACACCGCACATATATATATACACACCGCACATATATATACACACCGCACATATATATACACACCGCACATATATATACACCGCACATATATATATACACACCGCACATATATATACACACCGCACATATATATATATACACACCGCACATATATATATACACACCGCACATATATATACACACCGCACATATATATACACACCGCACATATATATACACACCGCACATATATATATATATATATATATATATATACACACCGCACATATATATACACACCGCACATATATATACACACCGCACATATATATACACACCGCACATATATATATATACACACCGCACATATATATACACACCGCACATATATATATATACACACCACACATATATATACACACCGCACATATATATACACACCGCATATATATATATATATATATACACACCGCACATATATATACACACCGCACATATATATACACACCGCACATATATATACACACCGCACATATATATACACACCGCACATATATATACACACCGCACATATATATACACACCGCACATATATATACACCGCACATATATATACACACCGCACATATATATACACCGCACATATATATACACACCGCACATATATATACTCACACCGCACATATATATACACACCGCACATATATATATACACACCGCACATATATATATATACACACCGCACATATATATACACACCGCACATATATATACACACCGCACATATATATATATATATATATATATATATATATATATATACACACCGCACATATATATATACACACCGCACATATATATATATATATACACACCGCACATATATATACACACCGCACATATATATACACACCGCACATATATATACACACCGCACATATATATATACACACCGCACATATATATATATATATACACACCGCACATATATATACACACCGCACATATATATACACACCGCACATATATATACACACCGCACATATATATACACACCGCACATATATATACACACCGCACATATATATATATATACACACCGCACATATATATACACACCGCACATATATATATATACACACCGCACATATATATATACACACCGCACATATATATATACACACCGCACATATATATACACACCGCACATATATATATACACCGCACATATATATACACACCGCACATATATATACACACCGCACATATATATACACACCGCACATATATATACACACCGCACATATATATATACACCGCACATATATATACACACCGCACATATATATATACACACCGCACATATATATATATATACACACCGCACATATATATACACACCGCACATATATATACACACCGCACATATATATATACACACCGCACATATATATACACACCGCATATATATATATATATATATATATATATATATATATATATACACACCGCACATATATATACACACCGCACATATATATACACCGCACATATATATACACACCGCACATATATATACACACCGCACATATATATATACACCGCACATATATATATACACCACACATATATATATACACACCGCATATATATATATACACCGCACATATATATACACACCGCACATATATATACACACCGCACATATATATACACACCGCACATATATATATATATACGCACCGCACATATATATATACACACCGCACATATATATATACACACCGCACATATATATATACACACCGCACATATATATATATACACACCGCACATATATATATATATACACACACCGCACATATATATATATATACACACCGCACATATATATATACACACCGCACATATATATATATATACACACACCGCACATATATATATATATACACACCGCACATATATATATACACACCGCACATATATATATACACACCGCACATATATATATACACACCGCACATATATATATACACACCGCACATATATATATATACACACCGCACATATATATATATATATATACACACCGCACATATATATACACACCGCACATATATATATACACACCGCACATATATATACACACCGCACATATATATATATACGCACCGCACATATATATATACACACCGCACATATATATATACACACCGCACATATATATATACACACCGCACATATATATATATACACACCGCACATATATATATATATATATATATATACACACCGCACAGATATATACACACCGCACATATATATATACACACCGCACATATATATACACACCGCACATATATATACACACCGCACATATATATACACACCGCACATATATATATATATATACACACCGCACATATATATACACACCGCACATATATATAATATATATACACACCGCACATATATATATATATATACACACCGCACATATATATACACACCGCACATATATATACACACCGCACATATATATACACACCGCACATATATATACACACCGCACATATATATACACACCGCACATATATATACACACACCGCACATATATATATACACACCGCACATATATATACACACCGCACATATATATACACACCGCACATATATATACACACACCGCACATATATATATACACACCGCACATATATATACACACCGCACATATATATACACACCGCACATATATATATATACACACCGCACATATATATACACACCGCACATATATATACACACCGCATATATATATATATATATATACTATATATATATATATATATATACACACACCGCACATATATATACACACCGCACATATATATACACACCGCACATATATATATACACACCGCACATATATATACACACCACACATATATATACACACCACATATATATACACACCGCACATATATATACACACCGCACATATATATACACACACCGCACATATATATACACACCACATATATATACACACCGCACATATATATATATACACACCGCACATATATATACACACCGCACATATATATATACACACCGCACATATATATACACACCGCACATATATATATATATACACACCGCACATATATATATACACACCGCACATATATATATACACACCGCACATATATATACACACCGCACATATATATATATACACACCGCACATATATATATATACACACCGCACATATTTATACACACCGCACATATATATACACACCGCACATATATATATATACACACCGCACATATATATACACCGCACATATATATATACACACCGCACATATATATACACACCGCACATATATATATATATATACACACCGCACATATATATACACACCGCACATATATATACACACCGCACATATATATATATATATATACGCACCGCACATATATATATACACACCGCACATATATATATACACACCGCACATATATATATACACACCGCACATATATATATATACACACCGCACATATATATATATACACACCGCACATATATATACACACCGCACATATATATATATATACACACCGCACATATATATACACACCGCACATATATATACACACCGCACATATATATACACACCGCACATATATATATACACACCGCACATATATATACACACCGCACATATATATACACACCGCACATATATATACACACCGCACACATATATATATACACACCGCACATATATATACACACCGCACATATATATATACACACCGCACATATATATACACACCGCACATATATATACACACCGCACATATATATATACACACAACACACAATATACACACCGCACATATATATATACACACTGCACATATATATACACACCGCACATATATATATATATACACACCGCACATATATATATATACACACCGCACATATATATACACACCGCACATATATATATACACACCGCACATATATATACACACCGCACATATATATACACACCGCACATATATATACACACCGCACATATATATACACACCGCACATATATATATACACACCGCACATATATATACACACCGCACATATATATACACACCGCACATATATATACACACCGCACATATATATATACACCGCACATATATATACACACACCGCACATATATATATACACACCGCACATATATATACACACCGCACATATATATATACACACCGCACATATATATACACACACCGCACATATATATATACACACCGCACATATATATACACACCGCACATATATATATACACACCGCACATATATATACACACCGCACATATATATACACACCGCACATATATATACACACCGCACATATATATATACACCGCACATATATATACACACACCGCACATATATATATACACACCGCACATATATATACACACCGCACATATATATATACACACCGCACATATATATATATACACACCGCACATATATATACACACCACATATATATACACACCGCACATATATATACACACCGCACATATATATACACACCGCACATATATATACACACACCGCACACATATATATACACACCGCACATATATATACACACCGCACATATATATACACACACCGCACATATATATATACACACCGCACATATATATACACACCGCACATATATATACACACCGCACATATATATACACACACCGCACATATATATATACACACCGCACATATATATACACACCGCACATATATATACACACCGCACATATATATACACACCGCACATATATATACACACCGCACATATATATACACACACCGCACACATATATATACACACCGCACATATATATACACACCGCACATATATATACACACCGCACATATATATACACACCACATATATATACACACCGCACATATATATACACACCGCACATATATATACACACCACATATATATACACACCGCACATATATATATATACACACCGCACATATATATACACACCGCACATATATATATATACACACCGCACATATATATACACACCACACATATATATACACACCGCACATATATATATATACACACCGCACATATATATACACACCGCACATATATATATTGTCACGGGATGGTTAGAGTCTATACTATAGGCAATGTGTAATATATATTTCATTTGGAATGTATTCTCTAACCTGTTGTAAACATCAGTGTGTAGTTGGCTGATTAGGGTCTAGTGTGTTAGCACATTGTATGCAAATCCCTCTAACTAGTGAGGACCAGTGAGGACAATGGGTGGAGATAATCTGATCCGTGTCTCCAAGAAGATGTTGGACTGTGCATTGTTCAAAAGAGACAGGGAGTCTGCTCTCCTTGGTATAGGTGAGGGGGGAAGGATCTGTGACTCAGCCCTTCCCACCCACAGATAGAGGAAGTAACAGTTTAGTATATAGTTGTAGCTAGCAGTTAGTATGTGTTAGCCGGCCTGTGCACAGCTCTGCAGAGAGCCAGGACTTAGTTACAGGACCAAGGAACCAAAGCTATCATTGGATTGTGACTTCTGTGGACTTATTGTTATTACGGTTGATGTGACCGCCGCCGGCTACTAACTTTGTGGATTACAATAAATTGCTGTTGTCTCCCGACCTCTTGCGTCCCTGTTGATTCAAAAGACCATCCGGAGGAAGACGTATACCTTTGCTCCGTGACATATATACACACCGCACATATATATACACACCGCACATATATATATACACACCGCACATATATATACACACCGCACATATATATATATACACACCGCACATATATATACACACCGCACATATATATATATATACACACCGCACATATATATACACACCGCACATATATATACACACCGCACATATATATACACACCGCACATATATATATACACACCGCACATATATATACACACCGCACATATATATACACACCGCACATATATATATACACCGCACATATATATACACACCGCACATATATATACACACCGCACATATATATATATACACACCGCACATATATATACACACCGCACATATATATACACACCGCATATATATATATATATATACACACCGCACATATATATACACACCGCACATATATATATATACACACCGCACATATATATACACACCACATATATATACACACCGCACATATATATACACACCGCACATATATATACACACACCGCACATATATATACACACCACATATATATACACACCGCACATATATATATATACACACCGCACATATATATACACACCGCACACATATATATATACACACCGCACATATATATATATACACACCGCACATATATATACACACCACACATATATATACACACCGCACATATATATATATACACACCGCACATATATATACACACCGCACATATATATATATATACACACCGCACATATATATACACACCGCACATATATATACACACCGCACATATATATATACACACCGCACATATATATACACACCGCACATATATATACACACCGCACATATATATATACACCGCACATATATATACACACCGCACATATATATACACACCGCACATATATATATATACACACCGCACATATATATACACACCGCACATATATATACACACCGCATATATATATATATATATATACACACCGCACATATATATACACACCGCACATATATATATATACACACCGCACATATATATACACACCACATATATATACACACCGCACATATATATACACACCGCACATATATATACACACACCGCACATATATATACACACCACATATATATACACACCGCACATATATATATATACACACCGCACATATATATACACACCGCACACATATATATATACACACCGCACATATATATATATACACACCGCACATATATATACACACCACACATATATATACACACCGCACATATATATATATACACACCGCACATATATATACACACCGCACATATATATATATATATACACACCGCACATATATATACACACCGCACATATATATACACACCGCACATATATATATACACACCGCACATATATATACACACCGCACATATATATACACACCGCACATATATATATACACCGCACATATATATACACACCGCACATATATATACACACCGCACATATATATACACACCGCACATATATATATACACACCGCACATATATATACACACCGCACATATATATACACACCGCACATATATATACACCGCACATATATATATATACACACCGCACATATATATACACACCGCACATATATATATACACACCGCACATATATATATACACACCGCACATATATATATACACCGCACATATATATATATACACACCGCACATATATATATACACACCGCACATATATATATATACACACCGCACATATATATACACACCGCACATATATATACACACCGCACATATATATACACACGCACATATATATACACACCGCACATATATATATACACACCGCACATATATATATACACACCGCACATATATATATACACCGCACATATATATATATACACACCGCACATATATATATACACACCGCACATATATATATATACACACCGCACATATATATATACACACCGCACATATATATACACACCGCACATATATATATACACCGCACATATATATACACACCGCACATATATATACACACCGCACATATATATATATAATATACACACCGCACATATATATATATACACACCGCACATATATATACACACCGCACATATATATACACACCGCACATATATATATACACACCGCACATATATATATACACACCGCACATATATATACACACCGCACATATATATATATACACACCGCACATATATATATATACACACCGCACATATATATATATATATACACACCGCACATATATATATACACACCGCACATATATATATACACCGCACATATATATACACACCGCACATATATATACACACCGCACATATATATACACACCGCACATATATATATATATACACACCGCACATATATATATACACACCGCACATATATATACACACCGCACATATATATACACACCGCACATATATATATATACACACCGCACATATATATATATATACACACCGCACATATATATACACACCGCACATATATATATACACACCGCACATATATATATATATATATATATATATACACACCGCACATATATATATATACACACCGCACATATATATATATATATACACACCGCACATATATATATATACACACCGCACATATATATATATATATACACACCACACATATATATATATATACACACCGCACATATATATATATATACACACCACACCTAATTATACACACCGCAAATAAATGTATATATACTGCTCATAAATCCATGAATCCAGTGAGTCCATAGCAGCTAAGGAAAAACGGAAGAGATATATGACAATGACCATAAGGTCTTCCTCTATCTCATGGATGGGGGATATCTCATGGCTGGGGGGGTATCTCATGGCTGGGGGTTATCTTACGGCTGAAGAGATATGTTATGGCTGGGGGGTATCTCGTGGCTGGGGGATATCTCATGGGTGGGGATATCACATGGCTGAGGGATATATCATGGCTGGGGGGTATCTCATGGATGGGGGTTATCTTACGGCTGAAGGGATATGTCATGGCTGGGGCGGATCTCATGGCTGGGGGGGTATCTTGTGGCTAGGGGGGGTATCTTGTGGCTAGGGGGGGTATCTCGTAGCTGGGGGGGTATCTCGTGGCTGGGGGGGGTATCTCGTGGCTGGGGGGGGTATCTCGTGGCTGGGGGGGGGAGTATCTCGTGGCTGGGGGGGGTATCTCGTGGCTGGGGGGTATCTCGTGGCTGGGGGGGGTATCTCGTGGCTGGGGGGGGGTTATCTCGTGGCTGGTGGGGGGTATCTCGTGGCTGGTGGGGGGTATCTCGTGGCTGGTGGGGGGGTATCTCGTTTCTGGTGGGGGGGTATCTCGTGGCTGGTGGGGGGGTATCTCGTGGCTGGTGGGGGGGTATCTCGTGGCTGGTGGGGGGGGTATCTCGTGGCTGGTGGGGGGGGGTATCTCGTGGCTGTGGGGGGGGGTATCTCGTGGCTGGTGGGGGGTATCTCGTGGCTGGTGGATATCTCGTGGCTGGTGGGGGGGGTATCTCGTGGCTGGAGGGGGGTATCTCGTGGCTGGGGGGGGGTATCTCGTGGCTGGGGGGGGAGTATCTCGTGGCTGGGGGGGTATCTCGTGGCTGGGGGGTATCTCGTGGCTGGGGGGGGTATCTCGTGGCTGGAGGGGGTTATCTCGTGGCTGGTGGGGGGGTATCTCGTGGCTGGTGGGGGGGTATCTCGTGGCTGGTGGGGGGGGTATCTCGTTTCTGGTGGGGGGGTATCTCGTGGCTGGTGGGGGGGTATCTCGTGGCTGGTGGGGGTATCTCGTGGCTGGTGGGGGGGGTATCTCGTGGCTGGTGGGGGGGGGGTATCTCGTGGCTGTGGGGGGGGGGTATCTCGTGGCTGGTGGGGGGGTATCTCGTGGCTGGTGGATATCTCGTGGCTGGTGGGGGGGGTATCTCGTGGCTGGTGTGGGGGGGTATCTCGTGGCTGGTGGGGGGGTATCTCGTGGCTGGTGGGGGGGGTATCTCGTGGCTGGTGGGGGGGGTATCTCGTGGCTGGTGGGGGGGGTATCTCGTGGCTGGTGGATATCTCGTGGCTGGGCCAGACGCAACCCGTGATCCCAAGTCACAAACGCAACAGACCACAAGATGTTCCATCTTCAACCTGTCAGATCACACCCTAACTAAGGCAGAAGAACAACTACTTACCAGAGGACTGTCCTTCTGCCCAGAAGCACGTCTGGATGACCTGCAACTATTTATAGACCTAAATGAATTCGTGAGAAGGTTGAGACTAACGAGACATTTCAACTTGAAACCGCATACGACACCTCAAGTACAGTCAAGTATTACCTCTGGTGAAAACTCATCTAGCACTTCGGGTGCGATAAATAATCCCCAAACTGTGATACTCTCTGGTTTAAAACCAAAGTCTAACTTCTATCCCATTTACCATAAGGGATGCCATCTGGAAACATTTTATTCACTAGTATCCACCGAATTTAGAGGCCTCAGTCAAAAGTTGGGGGTCCAGAACCTCAATTTAAGTATGGAGGAAAGACAAGCCGTTCGCACTCTAGGGTCCAATAGGAATATTGTTATTCGCAGCGCAGATAAAGGTGGGGGCACTGTGGTACAGAATAGACAGGATTATCTAAAAGAAGCATGGCGTCTCTTAGCGGATGAAGAATACTATATGGTCCTACCATCAGACCCTACCAATCTACATGCTGCAGAGTACCATGAGCTGATTAAAGAGGGTTACGACCAAAAGGTCCTAAACAGGAAAGAAAAGGAATTTCTCAGTATCTCTAACCCAATGGTGGCCCTATTCTACCACTTGCCCAAAATTCATAAAGGGCTGGTAGATCCCCCAGGAAGACCCATCATCTCGGGAATGAAGTCATTAACTCGGAACTTATCCCAATACGTAGACGTTCATCTACAGAGCTTGGTCATGGAATTACCTTCCCATCTACGTGATACTTCTCATCTACTGAGTGACATCCTAGATAAGCCCTGGGAACCTACATATCTCTGGACAACCTTGGACGTCACCTCATTATATACAAATATCCCCCATGACAAAGGGATAAGGGCGATCCAGGAAAGTCTGGCTAATGATTCTAAATTACCAGAAAACCAATGTTCTTTTATTCTCAGAGCCATTAGATTCATCCTTGAACATAATGTTTTTGAGTTTGAAAATAAAATCTACATGCAGAAGCGAGGGACCGCAATGGGTTCCCGCTTCGCACCAAGTTATGCAAACTTATACGTCGGTCGGTTTGAAGAGGAATATATTTATGGACATAATGAATGGTTCACAAAAATCATATACTACAAAAGGTATATAGATGATTTATTATTTATTTGGAATGGTTCCACAGAAGATTTCTCTGAGTTTACAAACTACCTTAATCAGAATGATTGGGGTCTTCAATTCTCTGGTAAGGCCAGTAAGGTTGAAATTGAATATTTGGACTTGACCTTTATGGCCATTAATAACATCATCTGCACTAAGACTTATTTCAAGACGGTCGACTGTAATGGGCTATTGGACTTCAGGAGCTGTCATTTACGGAAGTGGAAAGAGAACGTGCCATTCGGGCAATTCAAAAGGATTCGCAGGAATTGCACACAGACATCCGATTATCTCCTCCAGAGCAACATCTTGGCTGCTAGGTTTAATGAGAAGAACTATCCTAGAGAGATTGTCACAGCGGCTAAACAGAAGGCTTCGAAATTGTCCCAACAGGAATGTCTAAGACCACGTCCAAAGGACACAAGGGCTGACTTCAGATGCAACTTTCTTACAACATACAATGGGGCCCACAACAATATCCGGTCTATTATTAAGAAATTCTGGCCCATACTTCTGAATGATCCACACCTGAGGAAATCCTTACCCACTATACCACGTTTTACATTCAGGAGAGCAAGGACTTTGAAAAGCATACTGGCTCCCAGCCGATTGAAAAAAACTACGGGTTTTTCCACAAGTTCTACAGAACATGTCAATAAAGGTAGCTTTCGCTGTGGCAAGAAAAGGTGCAAATGTTGTTCTTGTATTTCACACAATATAGACCAGGTGGCCAGCAGCTCAACAAAAGAAAAATATACACTTAGGAGCCGCTTGGACTGCTCCACATTAGAGATGAGCGAACACTAAAATGTTCGAGGTTCGAAATTCGATTCGAACAGCCGCTCACTGTTCGAGTGTTCGAATGGGTTTCGAACCCCATTATAGTCTATGGGGAACAGATACTCGTTAAGGGGGAAACCCAAATCCGTGTCTGGAGGGTCACCAAGTCCACTATGACACCCCAGGAAATGATACCAACACCCTGGAATGACACTGGGACAGCAGGGGGCGCATGTCTGGGGGCATAAAAGTCACTTTATTTCATGGAAATCCCTGTCAGTTTGCGATTTTCGCAAGCTAACTTTTCCCCATAGAAATGCATTGGCCAGTGCTGATTGGCCAGAGTACGGAACTCGACCAATCAGCGCTGGCTCTGCTGGAGGAGGCGGAGTCTAAGATCGCTCCACACCAGTCTCCATTCAGGTCCGACCTTAGACTCCGCCTCCTCCGGCAGAGCCAGCGCTGATTGGCCGAAGGCTGGCCAATGCATTCCTATGCGAATGCAGACTTAGCAGTGCTGAGTCAGTTTTGCTCAACTACACATCTGATGCACACTCGGCACTGCTACATCAGATGTAGCAATCTGATGTAGCAGAGCCGAGGGTGCACTAGAACCCCTGTGCAAACTCAGTTCACGCTAATAGAATGCATTGGCCAGCGCTGATTGGCCAATGCATTCTATTAGCCCGATGAAGTAGAGCTGAATGTGTGTGCTAAGCACACACATTCAGCACTGCTTCATCAAGCCAATACAATGCATTAGCCAGTGCTGATTGGCCAGAGTACGGAATTCGGCCAATCAGCGCTGGCTCTGCTGGAGGAGGCGGAGTCTAAGGTCGGACCTGAATGGAGACTGGTGTGGAGCGATCTTAGACTCCGCCTCCTCCAGCAGAGCCAGCGCTGATTGGCCGAATTCCGTACTCTGGCCAATCAGCGCTGGCCAATGCATTCTATTAGCTGGATGAAGCAGAGTGTGCACAAGGGTTCAAGCGCACCCTCGGCTCTCCTACATCAGAGCCGAGGGTGCGCTTGAACCCTTGTGCAGCCTCGGCTCTCCTACATCAGAGCCGAGGGTGCGCTTGAACCCTTGTGCACACTCTGCTTCATCAAGCTAATAGAATGCATTGGCCAGCACTGATTGGCCAGAGTACGGAATTCGGCCAATCAGCGCTGGCCAATGCATCCCTATGGGAAAAAGTTTATCTCACAAAAATCACAATTACACCCCCGATAGAGCCCCAAAAAGTTATTTTTAATAACATTCCCCCCTAAATAAAGGTTCTCCCTAGCTATCCCTGCCTGTACAGCTATCCCTGTCTCATAGTCACAAAGTTCACATTCTCATATGACCCGGATTTGAAATCCACTATTCGTCTAAAATGGAGGTCACCTGATTTCGGCAGCCAATGACTTTTTCCAATTTTTTTTCAATGCCCCCGGTGTCGTAGTTCCTGTCCCACCTCCCCTGCGCTGTTATTGGTGCAAAAAAGGCGCCAGGGAAGGTGGGAGGGGAATCGAATTTTGGCGCACTTTACCACGTGGTGTTCGATTCGATTCGAACATGGCGAACACCCTGATATCCGATCGAACATGTGTTCGATAGAACACTGTTCGCTCATCTCTACTCCACATCTTATGTCATCTACCTACTGGAATGCCCCTGTGGTCTACAATACATTGGCCATACCACCATGGCCTTAAGGGTACGGCTCAATAAACACAGGTCTAATGTAATTAATGGCTACACCAAACATAGTGTCTCTAGGCACGCAGCTCAGTTCCATAACAAAGAGTTTATAAACTTTAAAGTAACACCAATTGAGTCTGTACCAGCCAATAGTCACGATAGGTTTGAGGTATTAAGACGGAAAGAAATATATTGGATTTATAAATTCGACTGTCTGGCACCAAAGGGCTTGAATGAAACATTAGAGGACATAACCCACTAATTATGGTCTTGTCAGGGTTGTGGACTACTAGGCTCCCCGACCCTTAGCCCCTTCTCCTGAGGGTGATGCAGTTTTAAAGATATTTTTATCTCTTCTTTTTCACATAGTTTATGTCCACCATTAGTGTCATGTATTGCACCTCCTTTCCCCCTCTTGTTACATTGCTTATCAATTATATAATTCTTATCAGTTTTAAAGCTATTTATATATTCATCTATTTACATAGTTTATATTAATCATTTGTATTCCATACTTATCCTGCTTTTATATATGTATACGTGGGGCTCGGACACCCCGCGCATGCGCAGTACTTATTTCCCGACGCGCTGGCCGACTGGCACGTGCTAGCCGGAAACAACGGCCGGCGTGTCCGTAATCCTATTCCACTGCGCCACTAATGGGCTATATATACAGCTGCCCTACACGGTGGTGTCATGCTCTGGCCCACTGTGGAAGGGTAAGTACTGATTTTTATGATTTTTATGTATTTTAACTAGAGATGAGCGAACAGTGTTCTATGGAACTCATGTTCGATCGGATATTAGGCTGTTCGGCATGTTCGAATCGAATCGAACACCGCGTGGTAAAGTGCGCCATTACTCGATTCCCCTCCCACCTTCCCTGGCGCCTTTTTTGCTCCAATAACAGCGCAGGGGAGGTGGGACAGGAACTACGACACCGGTGACGTTGAAAAAAGTAGGCAAAACCCATTGGCTGCCGAAAACATGTGACCTCTAATTTAAAAGAACAGCGCCGCCCAGGTTCGCGTCATTCTGAGCTTGCAATTCACCGGGGACAGAGGTTTCCGTCCAGCTAGCTAGGGCTTAGATTCTGGGTAGGCAGGGACAGGCTAGGATAGGAAGGAGAAGACAACCAACAGCTCTTGTAAGAGCTAAATTCCAGGGAGAAGCTTGTCAGTGTAACGTGGCACTGACGGGCTCAATCGCCGCAACCCAGCTTTCCCAGGATCCTGAATGGAATACACTGTCAGTGTATTCCCGTATACCCGATATATACCCCGATACCCGTTCCAACGGTGTGCCCCCCCACCTTCACCCCAGAAATACCCTGCAAGTCCCCTAGCAATAGAATTGGGGCTATATACACCCACAATTTTTACTACTGGTATACAGTGCCATTGTCTGACTGGGAATTCAAAGAATATATTGGGGTTACGTGCACCCTCATTTCTTGCTACTGCCATATAGTGCCAGTTTCTGACTGGTAATTCAAAGAATATATTGGGGTTACGTGCACCCACAATTTTTACTACTGGTATACAGTGCCAATTTCTAACTGGGAATTCAAAATGCGCAAGGCTCCCGGAAAGGGACGTGGACGAGGCCGTGGGCGAGGTCGGGGGAATGGTTCTGGGGAGCAAGGTAGCAGTGAAGCCACAGGGCGTCCCGTGCCTACTCCTGTGGGGCAGCAAGCATTGCGCCGCTCCACAGTGCCAGGGTTGCTTGCCACATTAACTAAACTGCAGGGTACAAACCTTAGTAGGCCCGAGAACCAGGAACAGGTCTTGCAATGGCTGTCAGAGAACGCTTACAGCACATTGTCCAGCAGCCAGTCAGACTCTGCCTCCTCTCCTCCTATTACCCAACAGTCTTGTCTTCCTTCCTCCCAAAATTCCGAAGCTTTACAGAACAATAACCCAAACTGTCCCTGCTCCCCAGAGCTGTTCTCCGCTCCTTTCATTGTCCCTCAACCTGCCTCTCCACGTCACGATTCCACGAACCTAACAGAGGAGCATCTGTGTCCAGATGCTCAAACACTAGAGTCTCCTCCATCTCCGTTCGATTTGGTGGTGGATGATCAGCAACCCACCCTCATCGACGATGATGTGACGCAGTTGCCGTCAGGGCATCCAGTTGACCGGCGCATTGTGCGGGAGGAGGAGATGAGACAGGAGTTGGAAGAGGAAGTGGTGGATGATGAGGACACTGACCCGACCTGGACAGGGGGGATGTCAAGCGGGGAAAGTAGTGTGGATGTTGAGGCAGGTGCAGCACCAAAAAGGGTAGCTAGAGGCAGAGGTCAGCAGCTTAGGCGAAGCCAGGCCACACCCGGAATCTCCCAAGATGTTCCAGTTCGTACCCAGCCCCGAAAAACTCCCACCTCGAGGGCACGTTTCTCGAAGGTGTGGAGTTTTTTCAAGGAATGCGCCGAGGACAGATATAGTGTCGTCTGCACAATTTGCCTCTCGAAATTGATTAGGGGCTCTGAGAAGAGCAACCTGTCCACCACTTCAATGCGCCGTCATTTGGAATCCAAGCACTGGAATCAGTGGCAGGCAGCAACGGCAGGACAAAGGCCGCCTGCCGTTCACGCCACTGCCTCTGCCACTGCCTCTGCCTCTGCCACTGCCACTGCTGACTGTGCTGGCGATGCACTCCAGAGGACGAGCCAGGACACCACTTCATCTGCCTCCGCCACTTTGTTGACTTCTTCCTCAACCTCCCCTGTTCTTGTCTTATCTCCTTCTCCTGCACCATCAAAGGCACCATCAGGCGCTTCTTTACAACAACCCACCATCTCTCAGACATTGGAGCGGCGGCAGAAATACACCGCTAACCACCCACACGCGCAAGCCTTGAACGCCAACATCGCTAAACTGCTGGCCCAGGAGATGTTGGCGTTCCGGCTTGTTGAAACTCCCGCCTTCCTGGACCTGATGGCAACTGCGGCACCTCGCTATGCCGTCCCTAGCCGTCACTACTTCTCCCGGTGTGCCGTCCCCGCCTTGCACCAGCACGTGTCACTCAACATCAGGCGGGCCCTTAGTTCCGCGCTTTGCACAAAGGTCCACTTGACCACCGACGCGTGGACAAGTGCATGCGGACAGGGACGCTACATTTCACTGACGGCACACTGGGTGAATGTAGTTGAGGCTGGGACTGCTTCCCAAACTGGCCCGGTGTACCTCGTCTCCCCGCCTAACATTCCTGGCAGGGACACGAGAAGAACACCCCCCTCCTCCTCCTCCTCTACCGCCTCCTCCTCCGCCACCGCCTCCTCCTCCGCCACCGCCTCCTCCTCCGCTGTTAGATTGACCCCAGCTACGAGTTGGAAACGTTGCAGCACTGGCGTTGGTAGACGTCAGCAGGCTGTGCTGAAGCTGATCAGCTTGGGGGACAGACAGCACACTGCCTCCGAGGTGAGGGATGCCCTCCTCGATGAGACGGCAATATGGTTTGAGCCGCTGCACCTGGGCCCAGGCATGGTCGTTTGTGATAACGGCCGGAACCTGGTAGCAGCTCTGGAGCTTGCCGGACTCCAACATGTTCCATGCCTGGCCCACGTCTTCAACCTAGTGGTGCAACGTTTCCTAAAGAGCTACCCCAATGTTCCAGAGCTACTGGTGAAAGTGCGGCGCATGTGCGCCCACTTTCGCAAGTCGACAGTAGCCGCTGCTAGCTTAAAATCTCTCCAGCAACGCCTGCATGTGCCACAACACCGGCTTTTGTGCGACGTCCCCACACGCTGGAACTCAACGTTTCAGATGTTGAATAGAGTGGTTGAGCAGCAGAGACCTTTGATGGAATACCAGCTACAAAACCCTAGGGTGCCACAAAGTCAGCTGCCTCAGTTTCTCAGCCATGAGTGGCCATGGATGAGAGACCTTTGTGACATCCTACGGGTCTTTGAGGAGTCCACAAGGAGGGTGAGCTCTGAGGATGCGATGGTGAGCCTTACAATCCCGCTCTTGTGTGTTCTGAGAGAATCCCTGATTGACATCAGGGATAACTCAGATCACACAGAGGAGTTAGGGATAGCATCCGATCCGTCACAGCTGGAGAGTAGGTCCACACATCTGTCCGCTTCACTGCGTTTAATGGAGGAGGAGGAGGAGGAGGAGGAGGAGGAAGAAGAGTTGTCCGATGATGTGATGGTGATACAGGAGGCTTCCGGGCAACTTCGAATCGTCCCATTGTTGCAGCGCGGATGGGTAGACATGGAGGATGAGGAGGAAATGGAGATTGAACTTTCCGGTGGGGCCAGAGGAGTCATGCCAACTAACACTGTGGCAGACATGGCTGAGTTCATGTTGGGGTGCTTTACAACCGACAAGCGTATTGTCAAAATCATGGAGGACAACCAGTACTGGATCTTTGCTATCCTTGACCCCCGGTATAAAAACAACATCTCGTCTTTTATTCCGGTAGAGGGGAGGGCCAATCGCATCAATGCTTGCCACAGGCAATTGGTGCAGAATATGATGGAGATGTTTCCAGCATGTGACGTTGGCGGCAGGGAGGGCAGTTCCTCCAGTAGGCAACCAAGTTCTCACCGGTCCACACAAACGAGGGGCACACTGTCTAAGGTCTGGGACACCTTGATGGCACCCCCTCGCCAAAGTGCCGCCATGGAGGGTCCTAGTGTCACCAGGCGTGAGAAGTATAGGCGCATGTTGCGGGAATACCTTTCCGACCACAGCCCTGTCCTCTCCGACCCCTCTGCGCCCTACACGTATTGGGTGTCGAAGTTGGACCTGTGGCTTGAACTTGCCCTATATGCCCTGGAGGTGCTGTCCTGTCCTGCCGCCAGCGTCCTATCTGAGAGGGTGTTCAGTGCAGCCGGTGGCATCATCACTGACAAGCGCACCCGTCTGTCAGCTGAGAGTGCCGACCGGCTCACTTTGATAAAAATGAACCACCACTGGATAGAGCCTTCATTTTTGGGCCCACCTGTGTAAAGCACCCCAACATGAAACTCCATGTCTGTACTCAACCTCTCCAATTCCTCCGCATCCTCATACTCATCCACCATAAGCGTTGCACAATTCTGCTAATACTAGGCTCCCTCGACCCTGATTTCCCCCAACTCTGCTGGTTAGAGGCTCCCTCCACCCTGATTTCCCCCAACTCTGCTGGTTAGAGGCTCCCTCCACCCTGATTTCCCCCAACTCTGCTGGTTAGAGGCTCCCTCCACCCTGATTTCCACCAACTCTGCTGGTTAGAGGCTCCCTCAACCCTGCTTTCCCACACCTCTGCTGGTTAGAGGCTCCCTCCACCATGAATTGGTCCAAACTGGGGTTTTTAGAGGCTCCCTCCACCATGAATTGGTCCAAACTGGGGTTTTTAGAGGCTCCCTCCACCATGAATTTGCCCAAACTGGGCTGTTTAGAGGCTCCCTCCATCATGAATTGGTCCAAACTGGGGTTTTAGAGGCTCCCTCCACCATGAATTGGTCCAAACTGGGGTTTTAGAGGCTCCCTCCACCATGAATTGGTCCAAACTGGGCTGGTTAGAGGCTCCCTCCACCATGAATTGGTCCAAACTGGGCTGGTTAGAGGCTCCCTCCACCATGAATTGGTCCAAACTGGGTTTTTTAGAGGCTCCCTCCACCATGAATTGGTCCAAACTGGGCTGGTTAGAGGCTCCCTCCACCATGAATTGGTCCAAACTGGGCTGGTTAGAGGCTCCCTCCACCATGAATTGGTCCAAACTGGGCTGTTTAGAGGCTCCCTCCACCATGAATTGGTCCAAACTGGGGTTTTTAGAGGCTCCCTCCACCATGAATTTGCCCCAACTCTGCTGGTTAGAGGCTCCCTCCACCATGAATTGGTCCAAACTGGGCTGGTTAGAGGCTCCCTCCACCATGAATTGGTCCAAACGGGGGTTTTTAGAGGCTCCCTCCACCATGAATTTGCCCAAACTCTGCTGGTTAGAGGCTCCCTCCACCATGAATTTGCCCAAACTCTGCTGGTTAGAGGCTCCCTCCACCATGAATTTGCCCAAACTGGGCTGGTTAGAGGCTCCCTCCACCATGAATTGGTCCAAACGGGGGTTTTTAGAGGCTCCCTCCACCATGAATTTGCCCAAACTGGGCTGGTTAGAGGCTCCCTCCACCATGAATTTGCCCAAACTCTGCTGGTTAGAGGCTCAATCCACCCTGATTTTCAAAACAAATGTTGGTGCCAACCTCAACTTACTACAAGGGCCAAATTCACTGCTGGTGACAAGCTCTCCTCACTGCAAGTGCCAAATACACATGTTTCAAGGTGTTTTCCTACTGTCAGAGAGGTGGTATTGAGTGTGTAAAGTGTGTAGTTGTTAGGCTGTGATGTTGGGGTAATAGAGGGTCTTTGGTGTGTTAGATGCCCCCAGACATGCTTCCCCTGCTGTCCCAGTGTCATTCCAGAGGTGTTGGCATCATTTCCTGGGGTGTCATAGTGGACTTGGTGACCCTCCAGACACGGATTTGGGTTTCCCCCTTAACGAGTATCTGTTCCCCATAGACTATAATGGGGTTCGAAACCCGTTCGAACACACGAACATTGAGCGGCTGTTCGAATCGAATTTCGAACCTCGAACATTTTAGTGTTCGCTCATCTCTAATATTAACGTCTTACTACTGCTGCCAATGCTTGATTAATATTCCTGCCAAATCTGAGTCCCACTGCTATTGTGACTCTATGTTCTTTATGGCACCTTATTGATAGACTGGTAGAACATAGAAGCTTTTTGCCACCACCTACCCTACTGTTCCAACACAGAGTATGGTTGACCTATTGCAGTTGGCTAAAGTACTCGCTTGCGTGTTTGTATAATTGTCACTACTTTATTTATATTTGGTGGACGTCTCTACAAAGATACAGAGTTATATATTATTGTTATGGCTTATGCTCTGCGTATAACTATACCCATCAGTGTGCATCATTGGGTGTGATACTGGTTATTGTTAGAAACCTAGTTTTACTCATTCTTTTTTTATGTCTCATATATATTATATATCAGTTTTATTTTTCATATAATTTTGTGATGTACTAAACACGCCAGATTCTGTGAAATAATATGCTATATGTTGTGTATTTTTTGTTTTGTTTTAAGAATTTTATACACTTGAAAAAGGGCTATTTGCCAGAAACGCGTTGTGTATGCCAATAAAGGAGTTTCATTTTACATCTACTGGCGAGCGCTGTTTTATCCTCGACCCAATCCCTTGAGGAAGTCGGTCCATTACATACCAATGTCATGGCTGGTGGATATGTCATGGCTGGGGGGTGTATCTCGTGGCTGGGGGTGTATCTCGTGGCGGGGGGGGGGTATCTCGTGGCTGGCGGATATGTCATGGCTGGGGGGGGTATGTCATGGCTGAGGGATATATCATGGATGGGGGGGTATATCGAGGCTGGTGGATATGTCATGGCTGGGGGGGTATCTCGTGGCTGGGGGATATCTCATGGCTGGGGGGGGTATCTCATGGCTGGGGGGTATTGTAGAATTTCCTGAGAATGTTCATGAAGGTTTTGATTATGTATCTGGCTCATCTCAGGCACAGGAGGATATTGCATCTGAGAGTGATGTGATATTGAGTCAGGCTCCACAGTCTAGAGATGCAGCAAGGCCAAGTGCAAGTTCCACCCTGATTGTGCCGGCCCAGTTCCCACACCACAGACGGCTCATCCAGCTTTTCTGGATCCTCCTCTCTGGTGTTTCCCATCACGCCGTCACTACCGCTCCTCTTCTTCCTCTGGGTGTAGGGGGGAATCACTGCCATTGCAGTTTATGATCCTGGATCTGAAGAGTGTGCCACCTGCTGAATGGCATCTTGCCAACTCCACATGGGCCGCCTTGCCAGTGCTATTGCTGCTGTGCTGCACTTAGAATGAATCACACATTGTCCCGCTATGACGCCTGCGCTTAACCTGGTGTTTCGGGTTTTATTTACTTCTTAGCGGCTTCATTGAGGTTCTCCTCATGGCCAGAGACATCTCGGGGAATTTCAGCCATTCTTACAAGGCAAAAAACACCCTGATCGATTTGCAGCAACAAAACATTCTGTCTTCTCCGCACCTGCATCTGCAGCATTCCAAGTCAATGGAGCGCCACCTTAAGCGTGTGTGAGGGAAGTACAGCAGCGTCTCCAGCCCCTTGAAGAAGCCGCTATAACTTGTCAGCAGGGATGTCATCCATTTATTGCAAATCTTACAGGAAAGCTTTAAAGTCTTGCTATGAAGGATGGAACAGTTTCTACCTCTTCATCAACATCAGTGCCCTGTTAAGAGTCAAGACCTGGGTCAGGGTCATTATGGGACTCCTTGACTGGAAGAAGAGGCTTGCCCTCCCTTGGATGCAGAGGTGGGCCCTTGTCACTTGTACAGCCAGGTGAGGAAACTGACCCTTATCTGTTCCAAGAAGAAGATGATGAGGATGGCGACCACACTGGCCAAGAACACCAACCAAGGCAGGACCCTGGATCTGTGCATATGCTTTTAAACATGGCAGGCTATACCGTCTGCTGCTTATACAGTGACAAGCGTATTATAGCACAAAGCAGAGGGCTGAGCACTGGATGGCAATGAGCTTAGGCCCTCACTATTAAGACAACATTCAGGAAGAAATGTTAGAATATCAAATCAAATCAAAAAAGCTGTATTGGCACGTCCGAATAGGTATTTGGCATTGCCAAAGCTAGTAAAGTGGGCGGTGGTGGTGGTGTGGGGGGGTGGAGTTGGATTTGGGTGGGTGAGTGGTGGGTATGTGGGGGTGGGGGGGGTTGGGTTATAACAGTCCGTGGAGTCTCATCTTCCTCTTAGTTGGTGACTGCTATATGGGGAGGTGGGGGTGGGGCGGGTGTATTGGGATAAATATAACAGTCCGTGGAGTCTCATCTTCCTCTTCGTTGGTGACTGCTATATGGGGAGGTGGGGGTGGGGCGGGTGTATTGGGATAAATATAACAGTCCGTGGAGTCTCATCTTCCTCTGGTTTGGTGACAGCTGGACACGTATTGGGCAGCGATCTCCACAGTGGCCTCTTCTTCTCCCAGTAGGATGTAGAGTTTCCTCTTCTCCCAGTCTGGGATGTGGGCAGAGAGTCTTTGGTAGTAGATGGCCCTCACAGCTGAGTATTTGGTGCAGTGTAGCAGGAAGTGGGTCTGGTCTTCTAGGGCCCCCTGGTCACAGTGCTGGCACAGTCTCTTCTCCCGTGGCTTGTACGTCTGCCTGTATCGCCCCGTCTCTATCTCTAGGTTGTGGGCGCTCAGTCTGTACCGGCTCAGGGTCTGTCTGTGCTTGGGGTGGCGTATTCTCTCCAGGTAGGTGGCCATGGTGTAGTCCCTTTGTAGGGATTGGTACACATTGGTGAGTTTCTTGGAGTTATTTATTTGGTTTCTCCATTCTTCAATGTACCGCTCTCTGTTTGCCTCTGTGGTCGCCTTTATTTCGGCCTTGGTTATCATCTGTTGGTGTTTTTGGTTTGGTGGTTGGCTGCTGTTTGGTTGGTGAGTGTCTGGTTTGCTCAGGTGGCTTAGCCAGGCTTGGTGGTGGTAGGAGTCGCTCCCCTGGATGTGTGCCTGGAAAGCTAGCGCCCTCTTCTGTATGGTGAGCCATAGGGGGAGTCTGCCTAGCTCTGCCCTGCAGGCCATATGCAGGAATATTATCAGGATAGACTGTATATAAAGCTTACTGCGGTATTTATTGAGACCATTACAACTGCCTGATATCACTGAATAGTGATGCCACTGACTGCCTGTATCCTCATCCTTCAGATTACTGCTATTGCTACTCCTAAATAGTGACCACCACTCACCAGACTTGTCCTTCCGCCTGCTCCACCATATTATGTCCTGCCGCCTGCTCCACCATATTATGTCCTGCCACCTGCTCCACCATATTATGTCCTGCCGCCTGCTCCACCATATTATGTCCTGCCGCCTGCTCCACCATATTATGTCCTGCCGCCTGCTCCACCATATTATGTCCTGCCGCCTGCTCCACCATATTATGTCCTGTGCCTGCTCCACCATATATGTCCTGCCGCCTGCTCCACCATATTATGTCCTGTCGCCTGCTCCACCATATTATGTCCTGCCGCCTGCTCCACCATATTATGTCCTGTGCCTGCTCCACCATATATGTCCTGCCGCCTGCTCCACCATATTATGTCCTGTCGCCTGCTCCACCATATTATGTCCTGCCGCCTGCTCCACCATATTATGTCCTTCCGCCTGCTCCACTGTTATGTCAGTCCAGGTAGCTGCAACGGGGCTAAGGAATAGCAGTAGGAAATCTCGCCCTGCACTACTCCCACTAGCTATCCCGGTCCCTGCCTCACGGGTGTGGGTCGGCTGTACTCAGGCTAAGCCTGACCCCGACAGCTCCTCTCTCACTGACACCGTAGGCCTAGAGGGAAGTGGGAGAAGGAATGCCCTATAAGACCTCTAGGGACTGGAGACTAAAGGGGGTCACCCCTAACGAACAAGTGAAGCTGCTACTGACAGGGACTGACAAGGGTGTGCGCTGACTAACAACACAAGCAGCACACAGGAAACATGTGGGAAAGGATTCCCCCAAACCAATATGGGAAGGAACCTTACACTAGGAAACAAACACAGGGAAACAGAGTAGAAATCAAAGGATAAGGCAATTCACTCACACAGTCAATTATACACAGAGGGAGGATTGGTGAACACAGAAGGGAAAACACACAAACCAACTCGTTCACCCAAACCTCCCAAAAACCAACCACGGAACTTCCTCTATCCCAGAACACCACCTACTCCTCCTGCTAAGGCCTAGCTCTGTAAAAGCGACACTCAGCACAGAACCATGGGAGGCATGGGGTATAAATACAGAGTAGAGACCACTCCTCCCAGGTGCAAATGGGAGGACAGACTAATCAACCAGGAGATAAAGCTGCCTACCAGCAGTGCGCACGTGCAAGTCAGAAGGTGTGCACCAATACTCACGACAGGACAACCCCGCAGCGCCAGGATGCCACCCCAGACACTGCGCAGCCAAAAACTCCCCAGGTAAGAAAAATAGAAAGTAAAGAACCTAAATACTCCTAACAGGATCCTCCCCTCAAGGAGAAGACTCCGGATTCTCTAGGAGCATCCTTCTTCGGGAACTCCTTGTGGAATTTCTCCACGAGTCTGGGAGCTGACACATCCGACTCCAGGACCCAAGAATTATCCTCAGGACCGTATCCCTTCCATGCCACCAGATACCATAGCTTCCCCCGAACATATTTGCTATCCAGAACTCGGGATATCTCATACTCCCCGGACTCAGAAACTGGTGGAACCTTAACTGGAGACGTTCCCTTCTTGGCCTTCTTTAACAAGGAGACATGGAAGACCCGGTTTATCTTCCACCTTTTAGGTAGTTGCAGCTGCGCCGCCACTTCATTTACCATCTTGATGATCTTAAAAGGACCCACAAATCTGGGACCCAGCTTCTTGCTAGGAACCTTCAACCTGATATTCTTGGTGGACAACCAAACCATCTCACCAGGGAAGAACTGCAACTCTCCTCTCTTCCGATCCGCCTGGACCTTAGCCTGGTGCGACGCCCGCACCAGGTTCTCTCGGATACAGGACCATACCCCTTGCAGCTTTTTAGAAAATAGCTCCTCCTCCGGAACTGGGGAAGAAATGGAAGAAAATACTCCGAAAACAGGATGTCTACCACCGGAGCAAAAAAAAGGTGTGGTACCTGTGGCATTGGAATCATGGTTGTTTAGGGAAAATTCTGCCAGGGGGAGAAAGGCAGCCCAATTATTCTGGTTCTCTCGAACAAAACACCTCAAAAACTGTTCCACATCCTGATTCTTCCTCTCTGTTTGTCCGTTAGACTCTGGGTGAAACCCGGAGGAAAACGACAGTGTAACTCCCAACCTGCTGCAAAAAGCCCGCCAGAATTTAGCCACAAATTGCGGTCCCCTGTCCGAAACGATCTCCTCAGGAAGACCATGCAACCTTACAATTTCTTTAATAAACGCCTCTGATAGTGTCTTGGCACATGGCAGCCTGGAAAACGGGATCAAATGGCACATTTTCGTGAAGCGGTCAACGACTACCCAAATGACCGTGAAACCCTTAGACACCGGAAGGCCCGTGATGAAATCCATAGACAGATGAGTCCAAGGTGCCTTAGGAGGTTCCAATGGATGTAGAAGACCGTGGGGACGGGTATGCGACGCCTTGGCTCTTGCACAGACCGAACAATTTTGAACAAACTGCAAGACATCCTTACTCCACCCTGGCCACCAAAAATTCCTAGACACCAATCTCATGGTCTCTGAAACCCCCGGGTGACCAGCAAGAACCGACTCGTGACACTCCCTCAGGAGACTTTGTCGGAGAGTAGTTGGGACAAAAAGCTTGTTTCTAGGTATCTTGGAAGGTGCAGCGTGTTGCGCTTCGATCAAGGCCTTCTCCAATTTCGCGCCCAATACTGCTACCACCACTCCATCCCCAAGAATAGTGGCAGGCGTCTCTCGTTCCTCCTCAGTCGACATATACCGGGATAAAGCATCAGCCTTAACATTCTTTGAACCCGGCACATAAGTCACGTTAAAATGGAACCGCGCAAAAAATAGAGCCCATCTGGCCTGCCGTGCATTTAATCTCTTCGCCGACCCAAGATAAATCAAATTCTTGTGATCGGTAAATACCTGGACTGGCCTTCTGGCCCCCTCCAGGAAATGACGCCAATGTTCGAACGCTAGTTTTATTGCCAGTAGTTCTCTATCTCCGATGTCATAATTCCGTTCAGAGGCAGAGAATTTCTTAGAAAAGAAGGCACAGGGATGCGTACCCTCCTCGAACTCCTGAGAAAGTACTGCTCCCACCCCCACCGAGGAGGCATCCACCTCCACTCGGAAGGCCAACCTCTCATCCGGCTGTCTCAAAATGGGAGCGGACGAGAATCGCTTCTTCAGTTCTTCAAACGCAGCTAGCGCCTCTGGCGACCACTTAGCACAGTCAGCCCCCTTCTTAGTCAAGTCCGAGATAGGTTTCACAACCTCAGAAAATCCCTTGATAAACTGGCGATAATAGTTGGAGAACCCCAAGAACCGTTGGACCGCCTTTAGGTTCTCGGGTCACGGCCACTCCAAGACTGCCCTGACCTTCTCAGGGTCCATCTCGAACCCCTTGTCCGATAGGATATAGCCAAGGAAACATAATTTATTGACCGCGAACACACATTTCTCCATCTTAGCACTTAATTGGTTAACCCTCAGGAGATCTAAAACCTCTCTCACTCTCTCCCAATGAGTCTCCAAATCCGGGGTGTAAATGAGTATATCGTCCAGATAGACCACAACCCCCCTCCCTATGACGGCACTTAGTACATCATTAATAAAATTCTGAAAAAACGCAGGCGCATTGGTTAGACCGAAAGGCATCACCAGATTCTCAAAGTGTCCTAGGGGTGTGTTAAACGCTGTTTTCCACTCATCCCCCTTCTTGATTCTCAGCAAGTTATACGCCCCACATAAATCTATTTTACTAAACCAGCGGGCTCCCGTAATCTGGCTGAATAGATCCGAGATCAATGGAATGGGATAGGGATTCCGCACCGTGATTTTGTTAATCTCCCTAAAATCCAAACAAGGGCGCAACCCTCCATCTTTCTTCTTTACAAAGAAAAACCCCACTGCTACTGGGGACTTAGATGGGCGAATATGCCCCACCTCTAGACTCCCCTCAATATACTCTTTGAGCGCCTCCCTCTCCGGAATAGTGAGATTGTACAACCGTGTCTTGGGTAACACTGCATTAGGTATAAATTTAATCGAGCAATCATAGGTGCGATGTGGTGGTAATGTCTTGGCTGCCCTTTCCTCAAAGACCTCCCTGAACTCACATATTTCTTGAGGCAAATTGTCTATAGACAAAGACATAACGGATATGGGCAGACATCGACCATTACACCCCTGCCCCCAAGAAACTACTGACTCGGTCTCCCAGTTGATAATAGGGTTATGCTGCTTCAGCCAGGGCCACCCCAAAACTACTTGTGCTGGTAACTTAGACAACAAGAACAAGTCAATCTCTTCCCTGTGGCCACCCACAATAAACTCCAGAAGCTTGGATGGCATCCATTCGTAGCTTGATCCCCTCCATCTCAGTGGAGATCTGCTGCACCGCCTGGCACAACTGTTTCAGGTCCGTCATAATGCAAACGAACCTTTTTTTTTTTTTTTTTTTTTTTTTTTTACCGGCTGAGTGTACTGTTATGTCAGTCCAGGTAGCTGCAACGGGGCTAAGGGACAGCAGTAGGGAATCTCGCCCTGCACTACTCCCACTAGCTATCCCGGTCCCTGCCTCACGGGTGTAGGTCGGCTGTACTCAGGCTAAGCCTGACCCCGACAGCTCCTCTCTCACTGATTCCGTAGGCCTAGAGGGAAGTGGGAGAAGGAATGCCCTATAAGACCTCTAGGGACTGGAGACTAAAGGGGGTCACCCCTAACGAACAAGTGAAGCTGCTACTGACAGGGACTGACAAGGGTGTGCGCTGACTAACAACACAAGCAGCACACAGGAAAAATGTGGGAAAGGATTCCCCCAAACCAATATGGGAAGGAACCATACACTAGGAAACAAACACAGGGAAACTGAGTAGAAATCAAAGGATAAGGCAATTCACTCACACAGTCAATTATACACAGAGGGAGGATTGGTGAACACAGAAGGGAAAACACACAAACCAACTCGTTCACCCAAACCTCCCAAAAATCAACCACGGAACTTCCTCTATCCCAGAACACCACCTACTCCTCCTGCTAAGGCCTAGCTCTGTAAAAGCGACACTCAGCACAGAACCATGGGAGGCATGGGTATAAATACAGAGTAGAGACCACTCCTCCCAGGTGCAAATGGGAGGACAGACTAATCAACCAGGAGATAAAGCTGCCTACCATCAGTGCGCACGTGCAAGTCAGAAGGTGTGCACCAATACTCACGACAGGACAACCCCGCAGCGCCAGGATGCCACCCCAGACACTGCGCAGCCAAAAACTCCCCAGGTAAGAAAAATAGAAATTAAAGAACCTAAATACTCCTAACACTCCACCATATTATGTCCTGCCGCCTGCTCCACCATATTATGTCCTGCCGCCTGCTCCACCATATTATGTCCTGCCGCCTGCTCCACCATAGTATGTCCTGCCGCCTGCTCCACCATATTATGTCCTGCCGCCTGTTCCACCATATTATGTCCTGCCGCCTGCTCCACCATATTATGTCCTGCCGCCTGTTCCACCATATTATGTCCTGCCGCCTGCTCCACCATAGTATGTCCTGCCGCCTGCTCCACCATATTATGTCCTGCCGCCTGTTCCACCATATTATGTCCTGCCGCCTGCTCCACCATATTATGTCCTGCCTCCTGCTCCACCATATTATGTCCTGCCGCCTTCTCTACCATATTATTAGTCTTGGTTATAATCTAAGGAATTTCGTAACCTAAGGAGCCGGCGCCATCTTAGATCCATTCTTTATTCCAAAGCTGATAGTCTTTTAGGGAAATGAGTATTTCAGCATAAGGTAAAATATAAGAGTATCAATCCAGTAGTCAGACATGAGCGATTGTGAGCTGAGCTCTGACAGTGAGATGTGTGAAGCTCAGAGGTTGTGTCCTCGGCTTACACTGCTTATCTCGTACAGTCACTGTGATATCATGTCAGCTGCCTTACAGAGACAGATATTGGGTGGAGTTCTCTCGGCGCTGGTCGGAGGCTTTTCTGAGGACAGTGAGGTGGATGCTTTATAGTAAAGCCTGAAGGATGAGTGGAGTAGGAGATGTCTCCTCCCTCTCCGCTTGCGCAGGGCGCCGGATCCTTCTATCTGTTCTCATCCATTATTCTATCTTTTAGTTAAGAGACAACTGTCAGGACCTCAGTTGCAGACAATGGCCCATAGTCAAGGACGGGGCACGGCTCCTTCTATATTGGGCAAGTTGCCAGGACTAGCTGGAGTAGTTAATAAGATTGTGGTGACGTTGCTGTCATCTAGGGCAGAGATAGGGGTAATGTCAGAGGGCCTGGAGGAAAGCGAAGGGATTCATCTCAGTATCCCCCGGGGTCTCAGATCTAGAAGCGTCCTCTGCCTTCCTCTCCCCATCTCACTCCTTCTTACACTGGATGTTCCCAATGCCCCATTGCTGCGGAGACAATTCCCACCAGCCCCCATCATACATATTCCTCCCCTATGCTGCCGTCTATGACATACTGTATATATCTCTATATATTCCTGCTTGTTATAAGACAGATTGTCAGTTGTGTCCCACTGGTTGGTAAGTCTATAATCCCACATGTCTAACCTCAGTGTCATCTACAATTGTCCTAGTCATGGAAAGACAGAAAAATCTGCGAGTGAGAAGGTGCGGCCAAGCTACTGGTCTGTACTGTATTTAAGGACGTCCATATAATCCTATTACTAACATACAGTACACAGTCAGGTCCCTCGCTCTCCGATTCTCTCATACTAGTGTTCTGCCTTCCTTGCGCTCCCCTGTTTCTTAAGGAATTAGTGCTATCACCAGTAACTTCCTCCTGCCAATCCTTGTCTTCCTCTACATATTTATATCTGCTCAGGCCTTATTCTCATCCACACTTTCCATGGTATGGTGCCTGTATTTTCCGTGTATTCCATATGTAGCCGTTTCTTACAATGGGCTTATATAGAGGTCAGTGGTTTTTCATTCCACAGATTTTCTATTTTTTTGTAGATTCACCTCAAAGGCATGAAAACTATAGAGGACACACATGGGGTTAAGGAGCGACCCAACAATGTTACACCAAGCTGCACATGCTTTGTATTTTAGATCCCTCATCGTCCCCCTTTACACATTGTTGGATTCTCTCGGCCAGCTTCATGAGGTTGTCACCCGGAATGGTTTCCAGTTCACAGCGACGTCTTGTGTAGAGCTAATTTGTAGAATGTAAAGAGAATTATCCACAGACACTTCTATAACGTTACATCCTACATACGATTACCAGGTCCTGCAGATATGGAGGGCAGTTGGGATGTAAACCGTGAATATAAAGTTTATATGAAGGTGGATTTATCATCTCACCCCCCCGAGGATAGAACTGGTATGTCTACCACACCTCAACACATTCTTCTGAGATTCCTGCGCTGGATGAGTACAGGTGTGGACAGCAGTCACATGACCTATAATACAGTCCTATGAAAAAGTTTGGGCACCCCTATTAATCTTAATCATTTTTAGTTCTAAATATTTTGGTGTTTGCAGCAGCCATTTCAGTTTGATCTATCTAATAACTGATGGACACAGTAATATTTCAGGATTGAAATGAGGTTTATTGTACTAACAGAAAATGTGCAATATGCATTAAACCAAAATTTGACCGGTGCAAAAGTATGGGCACCTCAACAGAAAAGTGACATTAATATTTAGTAGATCCTCCTTTTGCAAAGATAACAGCCTCTAGTCGCTTCCTGTAGCTTTTAATCAGTTCCTGGATCCTGGATAAAGGTATTTTGGACCATTCCTCTTTACAAAACAATTCAAGTTCAGTTAAGTTAGATGGTCGCCGAGCATGGACAGCCCGCTTCAGATCATCCCACAGATGTTCAATGATATTCAGGTCTGGGGACTGGGATGGCCATTCCAGAACATTGTAATTGTTCCTCTGCATGAATGCCTGAGGATTTGGAGCTTTGGTGTTTTGGATCATTGTCTTGCTGAAATCTCCATCCCCGGCGTAACTTCAACTTCGTCACTGATTCTTGAACATTATTCTCAAGAATCTGCTGATACTGAGTGGAATCCATGCGACCCTCAACTTTAACAAGATTCCCGGTGCCGGCATTGGCCACACAGCCCCAAAGCATGATGGAACCTCCACCAAATCTTACAGTGGGTAGCATGTGTTTTTCTTGGAATGCTGTTTCTTTTTGGACGCCATGCATAACGCCTTTTTTTATAACCAAACAACTCAATCTTTGTTTCCAAAATGAAGCTGCCTTGTCCAAATGTGCTTTTTCATACCTCAGGCAACTCTATTTGTGGCGTACGTGCAGAAACGGCTTCTTTCTCATCACTCTCCCATACAGCTTCTCCTTGTGCAAAGTGCGCTGTATAGTTGACCGATGCACAGTGACACCATCTGCAGCAAGATGATGCTGCAGCTCTTTGGAGGTGTCTGTGGATTGTCCTTGACTCTTCTCACCATTCTTCTTCTCTGCCTTTCTGATATTTTTCTTGGCCTGCCACTTCTGGGCTTAACAAGAACTGTCCCTGTGCTCTTCCATTTCCTTACTATGTTCCTCACAGTGGAAACTGACAGGTTAAATCTCTGAGACAACGTTTTGTATCCTTCCCCTGAACAACTATGTTGAACAATCTTTGTTTTCAGATCATTTGAGAGTTGTTTTGAGTAGCCCATGATGCCACTCTTCAGAGGAGATTCAAATAGGAGAACAACTTGCAATTGGCCACCTTAAATACCTTTTCTTATGATTGGATACATCTGGCTATGAAGTTCAAAGCTCACTGAGGTTACAAAACCAATTTTGTGCTTCAGTAAGTCAGTAAAAAGTAGTTAGGAGTATTCAAATCAATAAAATGATAAGGGTGCCCATACTTTTGCAACAGTCAAATTTTGGTTTAATGCATATTGCACATTTTCTGTTAGTACAATAAACCTCATTTCAATCCTGAAATATTACTGTGTCCATCAGTTATTAGATATATCAAACTGAAATGGCTGTTATAAACACCAAAATATTTACAACTAAAAATGATTAAGATTAATAGGGGTGCCCAAACTTTTTCATAGGACTGTATGTCAGGTGTTGTGCTGGGATGTCGAGGTGGGGGAGGAGGGAGATGGAGCACACAATGTACTTGTCATAGTCACTCACAAGACCAGCACTTTGTGTACAAGAACAATTTCGGCTTGGGGGTATTTATGGCCAAGACATAAATAGCAGAATAGAAGGAGATTCCAACTATATGGAAATACACAAAGACATTCCAGCAGATAAGTGCAAATATCTGATATGGGACGGCCAATGGCCACAATGTGGATACGAAGAGACTAGAAGAAGATACAGCCACAGCCAGATGTCCTGTATCCAGACCAACAGACTATGGGCCTAGTGGTGAGGTGGGTGAATGGTTGTGTGAGAGTCTATGTACAAGACCCCTATTGTTGTCGGAGGGTTTATTGTATCCGGTGATGTAACTGGATATTATATTGTGCGGTTGTATTTACTGTGTTATATTGTGTATATAGTCAGACTATGTCAGGGCTATGTGATCATGGCGGGGAGTGATGGAGTGCTGGGTCACATGACATGGTCTCCACCATCACTTCATCTAAATCCAATTGGAATGGTTTGAGTTGAGTTGGACGTTATAGTGAAGAGAAAGCAACGACCAAGTGGTCCGCACCTCTAAGAACTCCAGTAAGACTGTCGGGAAACCATTCCAGGTGACAACCTCATGAAGCTGGGCGAGAGAATGCCAAGAATATAAAAGCCATCCCGGGCTGTTTGTGTTACTACTTTAGTCCATATGTGTCCTTCATAGTTTGGGGTAGCTCAGTAGGAGCAGCGGTGCGGACCTAAACACTCAGAGACATGGACACGAAATATACAGCAAACGGGTTTATTCAGAAAAAACAGGAAAATAAATAAATCTTTAAATAAAGCTGCGACAATAGATTCCCAGGAAAGGCCTTACTTGTTTTTTATTTAACCCCTTCTCGCCGATGGCATTTTTTGATTTTCGTTTTTGACTCCCCCCTTCCAAACCCCATCACTTTTTGATTTCTCTGCTCCCAGAGCCCTACGAGGTCTTAGTGTTTGCGGGACAAATTCTTCTTCCTGATGGCGCCATTATTTATTCTGTCCAATGTCTTGGGAAGCCGGAAACATCATTCAGAATTCAGGGGAATTGGAGAAAAACTGCACTTGTGTTTCGGTGCGATTCCGGGGATACCGTCCGTGTACGGGGATGTATAGGGCGTCTTTTTTTGCGGGGCCGGGCGTACTTTTTCGTTCCACCATTTTGGGGAATAGTTTATTGCTTTGATCACTTTTTATTCAAATTTTTATCAGAGCAAAACAGTGAAAAAATTGCGGTTTGGTACTTTTGACTATTTTTCCCACTACAACTTTTATCGTACAGAAAAATATTTGTATAGCTTTGTAGAGCTGGCGATTTCGGACACGGGGATACCTAGCATGTAGGGGTGTCACAGTATTTAACTACTTTTATATGTCTTCTAGGGAAAGGGGGGGGGATTTAAATGATTAATTTCTTTTTAATCTTTTAAATATTTTTTTTTTCCTTTTTTTGCATTTATTCTGCATTGCATTAGTCTGATCACTACATGCATGACAATGCTAATGCATAGAGCAGCCTGCAAAAGAGAATCACTGCAGACCGGCCGGGGAACCTTTCCAAGGCTCCCAGCTGTCATGCCAATGTAACGTCAGCCCTGGAGCATGCTCCACGCACCGACGATCACCGACAAAATGGTGGCTCCCATACACCACCAGGAAAATGGCGCCTTGGTCAGCTTTGACTGAGGCGCCGGAGGGGTTAATGCCTCAGATCGGTCCGCGGGCATCAGCGCTAGGAGTCTACTGTGTAAAGCAGTAGATACCCGGCAGCTATGGCGGCCGCCCGACTCCCGGACGGCCGCCACGGTTAAACACCCGGCATCCGCCGTACTATGTCGGGAAGGAGTTAAGGGTTTGGGCCAGTTTTGAATGGCCTCCACTTTGTTATCCGGGGGTTTTATCACCTCTCTTCCTATTACATACCCCAGGTATACGCTTCAGTTATGGCTTGTCTATGAGCTTCAGATACCCTGTATGGTGTTAGATTACCCCGTACCTGCGGCTCGGTGACAATCTCATGTTCTATCACATGGGGGCGTCCTGGAGACACAGAAAACACATCAGTAATTCTCTGCACCTTCTCTTCTGTCTCCTGTTTCTGGGCCTTAGACGGGGTCTCTGTGCCCCTCAGGTGAAGCCCTACCAGGAGTAGTAACCTTATAGGGGCACCTACTTACTGCTGCGGTTCTGTCCTGCATCAGGGTAATGGGCTCTATTACACCCCTGTAAGGAGTTTGCTCTTGTTCCCAGGTTTCCTTGGCCATGTCTAGGAGACCACGTGGGCGTCTACCATACACCAACTCACATGGGGATCAACCTGTGGAGGACTGGAGGTCCTCCCGGACTACAGACATTACAAAGGGCAGTAGGCAATCCCAATCTGTACCGTCATTGCTAACTGCCCTCTTTAGCAGGCCCTTAAGGGTTTTATTGACCCTCTCCACTAGGCCATCTGTCTGGGGGGGATATACAGTGTAGGGGCCATCTGTCTGGGGGGGATATACAGTGTAGGGGCCATCTGTCTGGGGGGGGGATATACAGTGTAGGGGCCATCTGTCTGGGGGGATATACAGTGTAGGGGCCATCTGTCTGGGAGCGATATACAGTGTACGGGCCATCTGTCTGGGGCGGATATACAGTGTAGGGGCCATCTGTCTGGGAGGGATATACAGTGTACGGGCCATCTGTCTGAGGGATATACAGTGTAGGGGCCATCTGTCTGGGGGGGATATACAGTGTAGGGGCCATCTGTCTGAGGGATATACAGTGTAGGGGCCATCTGTCTGGGGGATATACAGTGTAGGGGCCATCTGTCTGGGGGATATACAGTGTAGGGGCCATCTGTCTGGGGGGATATACAGTGTAGGGGCCATCTGTTTGGGGGATATACAGTGTAGGGACCATCTGTCTGGGGGGATATACAGTGTAGTGGCCATCTGTCTGGGGGGATATACAGTGTAGGGGCCATCTGCCTGGGGGATATACAGTGTAGGGGCCATCTGTCTGGGGGATATACAGTGTAGGGGCCATCTGTCTGGGGGGGATATACAGTGTAGGGGCCATCTGTCTGGGGGGGGATATACAGTGTAGGGGCCATCTGTCTGGGGGGATATACAGCGTAGGGGCCATCTGTCTGGGGGATATACAGTGTAGGGGCCATCTGTCTGGGGGGATATACAGTGTAGGGGCCATCTGTCTGGGGGGGGATATACAGTGTAGGGGCCATCTGTCTGGGGGGATATACAGTGTAGGGGCCATCTGTCTGGGGGGGGATATACAGTGTAGGGGCCATCTGTCTGGGGGGATATACAGTGTAGGGGCCATCTGTCTGAGGGGATATACAGTGTAGGGGCCATCTGTTTGGGGGATATACAGTGTAGGGACCATCTGTCTGGGGGGATATACAGTGTAGTGGCCATCTGTCTGGGGGGATATACAGTGTAGGGGCCATCTGCCTGGGGGATATACAGTGTAGGGGCCATCTGTCTGGGGGATATACAGTGTAGGGGCCATCTGTCTGGGGGGGATATACAGTGTAGGGGCCATCTGTCTGGGGGGGGATATACAGTGTAGGGGCCATCTGTCTGGGGGATACACAGTGTAGGGGCCATCTGCCTGGGGGATATACAGTGTAGGGGCCATCTGTCTGGGGGGATAAACAGTAAGGAGTTTGCTCTTGTTCCCAGGTTTCCTTGGCCATGTCTAGGAGACCACGTGGGCGTCTACCATACCCCGACTCACATGGGGATCAACCTGTGGAGGACTGGAGGTCCTCCCGGACTGCAGACATTACATAGGGCAGTAGGCAATCCCAATCTGTACCGTCATTGCTAACTGCCCTCCAGGCCCTTAAGGGTTTTATTGACCCTCTCCACTAGGCCATCTGTCTGGGGGGGATATACAGTGTAGGGGCCATCTGTCTGGGGGGGATATACAGTGTAGGGGCCATCTGTCTGGGGGGGGATATACAGTGTAGGGGCCATCTGTCTGGGGGGATATACAGTGTAGGGGCCATCTGTCTGGGAGCGATATACAGTGTACGGGCCATCTGTCTGGGGCGGATATACAGTGTAGGGGCCATCTGTCTGGGAGGGATATACAGTGTACGGGCCATCTGTCTGAGGGATATACAGTGTAGGGGCCATCTGTCTGGGGGGGATATACAGTGTAGGGGCCATCTGTCTGAGGGATATACAGTGTAGGGGCCATCTGTCTGGGGGATATACAGTGTAGGGGCCATCTGTCTGGGGGATATACAGTGTAGGGGCCATCTGTCTGGGGGGATATACAGTGTAGGGGCCATCTGTTTGGGGGATATACAGTGTAGGGACCATCTGTCTGGGGGGATATACAGTGTAGTGGCCATCTGTCTGGGGGGATATACAGTGTAGGGGCCATCTGCCTGGGGGATATACAGTGTAGGGGCCATCTGTCTGGGGGATATACAGTGTAGGGGCCATCTGTCTGGGGGGGATATACAGTGTAGGGGCCATCTGTCTGGGGGGGGATATACAGTGTAGGGGCCATCTGTCTGGGGGGATATACAGCGTAGGGGCCATCTGTCTGGGGGATATACAGTGTAGGGGCCATCTGTCTGGGGGGATATACAGTGTAGGGGCCATCTGTCTGGGGGGGGATATACAGTGTAGGGGCCATCTGTCTGGGGGGATATACAGTGTAGGGGCCATCTGTCTGGGGGGGGATATACAGTGTAGGGGCCATCTGTCTGGGGGGATATACAGTGTAGGGGCCATCTGTCTGAGGGGATATACAGTGTAGGGGCCATCTGTTTGGGGGATATACAGTGTAGGGACCATCTGTCTGGGGGGATATACAGTGTAGTGGCCATCTGTCTGGGGGGATATACAGTGTAGGGGCCATCTGCCTGGGGGATATACAGTGTAGGGGCCATCTGTCTGGGGGATATACAGTGTAGGGGCCATCTGTCTGGGGGGGATATACAGTGTAGGGGCCATCTGTCTGGGGGGGGATATACAGTGTAGGGGCCATCTGTCTGGGGGATACACAGTGTAGGGGCCATCTGCCTGGGGGATATACAGTGTAGGGGCCATCTGTCTGGGGGGATAAACAGTAAGGAGTTTGCTCTTGTTCCCAGGTTTCCTTGGCCATGTCTAGGAGACCACGTGGGCGTCTACCATACCCCGACTCACATGGGGATCAACCTGTGGAGGACTGGAGGTCCTCCCGGACTGCAGACATTACATAGGGCAGTAGGCAATCCCAATCTGTACCGTCATTGCTAACTGCCCTCCAGGCCCTTAAGGGTTTTATTGACCCTCTCCACTAGGCCATCTGTCTGGGGGGATATACAGTGTAGGGGCCATCTGTTTGGGGGATATACAGTGTAGGGACCATCTGTCTGGGGGGGATATACAGTGTAGGGGCCATCTGTTTGGGGGATATACAGTGTAGGGACCATCTGTCTGGGGGGGATATACAGTGTAGGGGCCATCTGTCTGGGGGGATATACAGTGTAGGGGCCATCTGTCTGGGAGGATATACAGTGTAGGGGCCATCTGTCTGGGGGCGATATACAGTGTAGGGGCCATCTGTCTGGGGGGGATATACAGTGTAGGGGCCATCTGTCTGGGGGGGATATACAGTGTAGGGGCCATCTGTCTGGGGGGATATACAGTGTAGGGGCCATCTGTCTGGGGGGATAAACAGTGTTGGGGCCATCTGTCTGGGGGGATATACAGTGTAGGGGCCATCTGTCTGAGGGATATACAGTGTAGGGGCCATCTGTCTGGGGGGATATACAGTGTAGGGGCCATCTGTCTGGGGGGATATACAGTGTAGAGGCCATCTGTCTGGGGGGATATACAGTGTAGGGGCCATCTGTCTGGGGGGATATACAGTGTAGGGGCCATCTGTCTGGGGGGGATATACAGTGTAGGGGCCATCTGTCTGGGGGGATATACAGTGTAGGGGCCATCTGTCTGGGGGGATATACAGTGTAGGGGCCATCTGTCTGGGGGGATATACAGTGTAGGGGCCATCTGTCTGGGGGATATACAGTGTAGGGGCCATCTGTCTGGGGGGATATACAGTGTAGGGGCCATCTGTCTGGGGGGATATACAGTGTAGGGGCCATCTGTCTGGGGGGGATATACAGTGTAGGGGCCATCTGTCTGAAGGGAAAAACAGTGTAGGGGCCATCTGTCTGGGGGGATATACAGTGTAGGGGCCATCTGTCTGGGGGGGATATACAGTGTAGGGGCCATCTGTCTGGGGGGATATACAGTGTAGGGGCCATCTGTCTGGGGGGATAAACAGTGTAGGGGCCATCTGTCTAGGGGGATATACAGTGTAGGGGCCATCTGTCTGGGGGGATATACAGTTTAGGGGCCATCTGTCTGGGGGGGATATACAGTGTAGGGGCCATCTGTCTGGGGGGGATATACAGTGTAGGGGCCATCTGTCTGGGGGGATATACAGTGTAGGGACCATCTGTCTGGGGGGGATATACAGTGTAGGGGCCATCTGTCTGGGGGGATATACAGTGTAGGGGCCATCTGTCTGGGGGGATATACAGTGTAAGGGCCATCTGTCTGGGGGGATATACAGTGTAGGGGCCATCTGTTTGGGGGATATACAGTGTAGGGGCCATCTGTCTGGGGGGATTTACAGTGTAGGGGCCATCTGTCTGGGGGGGATATACAGTGTAGGGACCATCTGTCTGGGGGGAATATACAGTGTAGGGGCCATCTGTCTGGGGGGAATATACAGTGTAGGGGCCATCTGTCTGGGGGGATATACAGTGTTGGGGCCATCTGTCTGGGGGGATATACAGTGTAGGGGCCATCTGTCTGGGGGGGATATACAGTGTAGGGGCTATCTGTCTGAGGGATATACAGTGTAGGGGCCATCTGTCTGGGGGGGATATACAGTGTAGGAGCCATCTGTCTGGGGGGGATATACAGTGTAGGGGCCATCTGTCTGGGGGGATATACAGTGTAGGGGCCATCTGTCTGGGGGGATATACAGTGTAGGGGCCATCTGTCTGGGGGGATATACAGTGTAGGGGCCATCTGTCTGGGGGGATATACAGTGTAGGGGCCATCTGTCTGGGGGGATTTACAATGTAGGGGCCATCTGTCTGGGGGATATACAGTGTAGTGGCCATCTGTCTGGGGGGATATACAGTGTAGGGGCCATCTGTCTGGGGGGGATATACAGTGTAGGGGCCATCTGTCTGGGGGATATACAGTGTAGGGGCCATCTGTCTGGGGGGATATACAGTGTTGGGGCCATCTGTCTGGGGGGATATACAGTGTAGGGGCCATCTGTCTGAGGGATATACAGTGTAGGGGCCATCTGTCTGGGGGGATATACAGTGTAGGGGCCATCTGTCTGGGGGGATATACAGTGTAGGGGCCATCTGTCTGGGGGGATATACAATGTAGGGGCCATCTGTCTGGGGGGATATACAGTGTAGGGGCCATCTGTCTGGGGGGGATATACAGTGTAGGGGCCATCTGTCTGGGGGGGATATACAGTGTAGGGGCCATCTGTCTGGGGGGATATACAGTGTAGGGACCATCTGTCTGGGGGGGATATACAGTGTAGGGGCCATCTGTCTGGGGGGATATACAGTGTAGGGGCCATCTGTCTGGGGGGATATACAGTGTAAGGGCCATCTGTCTGGGGGGATATACAGTGTAGGGGCCATCTGTTTGGGGGATATACAGTGTAGGGGCCATCTGTCTGGGGGGATTTACAGTGTAGGGGCCATCTGTCTGGGGGGGATATACAGTGTAGGGACCATCTGTCTGGGGGGATATACAGTGTAGGGGACATCTGTCTGGGGGGGATATACAGTGTAGGGGCCATCTGTCTGGGGGGAATATACAGTGTAGGGGCCATCTGTCTGGGGGGAATATACAGTGTAGGGGCCATCTGTCTGGGGGGATATACAGTGTTGGGGCCATCTGTCTGGGGGGATATACAGTGTAGGGGCCATCTGTCTGGGGGGGATATACAGTGTAGGGGCCATCTGTCTGAGGGATATACAGTGTAGGGGCCATCTGTCTGGGGGGGATATACAGTGTAGGAGCCATCTGTCTGGGGGGATATACAGTGTAGGGGCCATCTGTCTGGGGGGATATACAGTGTAGGGGCCATCTGTCTGGGGGGATATACAGTGTAGGGGGCCATCTGTCTGGGGGGATATACAGTGTAGGGGCCATCTGTCTGGGGGGATATACAGTGTAGGGGCCATCTGTCTGGGGGGATTTACAATGTAGGGGCCATCTGTCTGGGGGATATACAGTGTAGTGGCCATCTGTCTGGGGGGATATACAGTGTAGGGGCCATCTGTCTGGGGGATATACAGTGTAGGGGCCATCTGTCTGGGGGGATATACAGTGTTGGGGCCATCTGTCTGGGGGGATATACAGTGTAGGGGCCATCTGTCTGAGGGATATACAGTGTAGGGGCCATCTGTCTAGGGGGATATACAGTGTAGGGGCCATCTGTCTGGGGGGATATACAGTGTAGGGGCCATCTGTCTGGGGGGATATACAGTGTAGGGGCCATCTGTCTGGGGGGATATACAGTGTAGGGGCCATCTGTCTGGGGGGATAAACAGTGTAGGGGCCATCTGTCTAGGGGGATATACAGTGTAGGGGCCATCTGTCTGGGGGGATATACAGTGTAGGGGCCATCTGTCTGGGGGATATACAGTGTAGGGGCCATCTGTCTGGGGGGGATATACAGTGTAGGGGCCATCTGTCTGGGGGGATATACAGTGTAGGGGCCATCTGTCTGGGGGGATATACAGTGTAGGGGCCATCTGTCTGGGGGGGATATACAGTGTAGGGGCCATCTGTCTGAAGGGAAAAACAGTGTAGGGGCCATCTGTCTGGGGGGATATACAGTGTAGGGGCCATCTGTCTGGGGGGGATATACAGTGTAGGGGCCATCTGTCTGGGGGGATATACAGTGTAGGGGCCATCTGTCTGGGGGGATAAACAGTGTAGGGTCCATCTGTCTGGGGGGATATACAGTGTAGGGGCCATCTGTCTGGGGGGATATACAGTGTAGGGGCCATCTGTCTGGGGGGATATACAGTGTTGGGGCCATCTGTCTGGGGGGATATACAGTGTAGGGGCCATCTGTCTGGGGGGGATATACAGTGTAGGGACCATCTGTCTGGGGGGGATATACAGTGTAGGGGCCATCTGTCTGGGGGGATATACAGTGTAGGGGCCATCTGTCTGGGGGGATATACAGTGTTGGGGCCATCTGTCTGGGGGGATATACAGTGTAGGGGCCATCTGTCTGGGGGGATATACAGTGTAGGGGCCATCTGTCTGGGGGGATATACAGTGTAGGGGCCATCTGTCTGGGGGGGATATACAGTGTAGGAGCCATCTGTCTGGGGGGATATACAGTGTAGGGGCCATCTGTCTGGGGGGGATATACAGTGTAGGGGCCATCTGTCTGGGGGGGATATACAGTGTAGGGGCCATCTGTCTGGGGGGATATACAGTGTAGGGACCATCTGTCTGGGGGGATATATATAGTGTAGGGCCCCTGCACACAGTATTATGTCCCATAGTGGCCCCTGCACACAGTATTATGTCCCATAGTGGCCCCTGCACATAGTATTATCCCCCATAGTGGCCCCTGCACACAGTATTATGTCCCATAGTGGCCCCTGCACACAGTATTACGTCCCATAGTGGTCCCTGCACACAGTATTATCCCCCATAGTGGCCCCTGCACACAGTATTATCCCCCATAGTGGCCCCTGCACACAGTATTATCCCCCATAGTGGCCCCTGCACACAGTATTATCCCCCATAGTGGCCCCTGTACACAGTATTATCCCCCATAGTGGCCCCTGCACACAGTATTATGTCCCATAGTGGCCCCTGCACACAGTATTATGTCCCATAGTGGCCCCTGCACACAGTATTATGTCCCATAGTGGCCCCTGCACATAGTATTATCCCCCATAGTGGCCCCTGCACACAGTATTATGTCCCATAGTGGCCCCTGCACACAGTATTATGTCCCATAGTGGCCCCTGCACACAGTATTATGTCCTATAGTGGCCCCTGCACACAGTATTATGTCCCATAGTGGCCCCTGCACACAGTATTATCCCCCATAGTGTCCCCTGCACACAGTATTATGTCCCATAGTGCCCCCTGCACACAGTATTATGTCCCATAGTGGCCCCTGCACATAGTATTATCCCCCATAGTGGCCCCTGCACACAGTATTATGTCCCATAGTGACCCCTGCACACAGTATTATCCCCCATAGTGGCCCCTGCACACAGTATTATCCCCCATAGTGGCCCCTGCACACAGTATTATCCCCCATAGTGGCCCCTGCACACAGTATTATCCCCCATAGTGGCCCCTGCACACAGTATTATCCCCCATAGTGACCCCTGCACACAGTATTATCCCCCATAGTGGCCCCTGCACACAGTATTATGTCCTATAGTGGCCCCTGCACACAGTATTATGTCCCATAGTGACCCCTGCACACAGTATTATCCCCCATAGTGGCCCCTGCACACAGTATTATCCCCCATAGTGGCCCCTGCACACAGTATTATCCCCCATAGTGGCCCCTGCACACAGTATTATCCCCCATAGTGACCCCTGCACACAGTATTATGTCCCATAGTGGCCCCTGCACACAGTATTATCCCCCATAGTGGCCCCTGCACACAGTATTATGTCCCATAGTGACCCCTGCACACAGTATTATGTCCCATAGTGGCCCCTGCACACAGTATTATGTTCCATAGTGTCCCCTGCACACAGTATTATGTCCCATAGTGTCCCCTGCACACAGTATTATCCCCCATAGTGGCCCCTGCACACAGTATTATCCCCCATAGTGTCCACTGCACACAGTATTATCCCCCATAGTGGCCCCTGCACACAGTATTATCCCCCATAGTGGCCCCTGTACACAGTATTATCCCCCATAGTGACCCCTGCACACAGTATTATCCCCCATAGTGGCCCCTGCACACAGTATTATCCCCCATAGTGTCCCCTGCACACAGTATTATCCCCCATAGTGTCCCCTGCACACAGTATTATCCCCCATAGTGGCCCCTGCACACAGTATTATCCCCCATAGTGACCCCTGCACACAGTATTATCCCCCATAGTGGCCCCTGCACACAGTATTATCCCCCATAGTGGCCCCTGCACACAGTATTATCCCCCATAGTGGCCCCTGTACACAGTATTATCCTCCATAGTGGCCCCTGCACACAGTATTATGTCCCATAGTGGCTCCTGCACACAATATTATGTCCCATAGTGGCCCCTGCACACAGTATTATATCCCATAGTGGCCCCTGCACACAGTATTATCCCCCATAGTGGCCCCTGCACACAGTATTATCCCACATAGTGGCCCCTGTACACAGTATTATCCCCCATAATGGCCCCTGCACACAGTATTATGTCCCATAGTGGCCCCTGCACACAGTATTATGTCCCATAGTGGCCCCTGCACACAGTATTATACCCCATAGTGGCCCCTGCACACAGTATTATCCCCCATAGTGGCCCCTGTACACAGTATTATCCCCCATAGTGGCCCCTGTACACAGTATTATCCCCCATAGTGACCCCTGCACACAGTATTATCCCCCATAGTGGCCCCTGCACACAGTATTATCCCCCATAGTGTCCCCTGCACACAGTATTATCCCCCATAGTGGCCCCTGCACACAGTATTATGTCCCATAGTGACCCCTGCACACAGTATTATCCCCCATAGTGGCCCCTGCACACAGTATTATCCCCCATAGTGGCCCCTGCACACAGTATTATCCCCCATAGTGACCCCTGCACACAGTATTATCCCCCATAGTGGCCCCTGCACACAGTATTATGTCCTATAGTGGCCCCTGCACACAGTATTATGTCCTATAGTGGCCCCTGCACACAGTATTATCCCCCATAGTGGCCCCTGCACACAGTATTATCCCCCATAGTGGCCCCTGCACACAGTATTATCCCCCATAGTGGCCCCTGCACACAGTATTATCCCCCATAGTGACCCCTGCACACAGTATTATCCCCCATAGTGGCCCCTGCACACAGTATTATGTCCCATAGTGTCCCCTGCACACAGTATTATGTCCCATAGTGTCCCCTGCACACAGTATTATGTCCCATAGTGTCCCCTGCACACAGTATTATCCCCCATAGTGGCCCCTGTACACAGTATTATCCCCCATAGTGTCCCCTGCACACAGTATTATCCCCCATAGTGGCCCCTGCACACAGTATTATCCCCCATAGTGGCCCCTGCACACAGTATTATGTCCCATAGTGTCCCCTGCACACAGTATTATGTCCCATAGTGGCCCCTGCACACAGTATTATACCCCATAGTGGCCCCTGTACACAGTTTTATCCCCCATAGTGTCCCCTGCACACAGTATTATCCCCCATAGTGGCCCCTGTACACAGTATTATCCCCCATAGTGGCCCCTGCACACAGTATTATGTCCCATAGTGGCCCCTGCACACAGTATTATGTCCCCATAGTGGCTCCTGCACACAGTATTATGTCCCATAGTGGCCCCTGCACACAGTATTATGTCCCATAGTGACCCCTGTACACAGTATTATGTCCCATAGTGGCCCCTGCACACAGTATTATACCCAATAGTGGCCCCTGCACACAGTATTATACCCAATAGTGGCCCCTGCACACAGTATTATCCCCCATAGTGGCCCCTGCACACAGTATTATGTCCCATAGTGGCCCCTGCACACAGTATTATGTCCCATAGTGGCCCCTGCACACAGTATTATGTCCCATAGTGTCCCCTGCACACAGTATTATCCCCCATAGTGACCCCTGCACACAGTATTATCCCCCATAGTGGCCCCTGCACACAGTATTATGTCCCATAGTGTCCCCTGCACACAGTATTATGTCCCATAGTGACCCCTGCACACAGTATTATCCCCCATAGTGGCCCCTGCACACATTATTATCCCCCATAGTGGCCCCTGCACACAGTATTATCCCCCATAGTGGCCCCTGCACACAGTATTATCCCCCATAGTGACCCCTGCACACAGTATTATCCCCCATAGTGACCCCTGCACACAGTATTATCCCCCATAGTGGCCCCTGCACACAGTATTATGTCCCATAGTGACCCCTGTACACAGTATTATCCCCCATAGTGACCCCTGCACACAGTATTATGTCCTATAGTGGCCCCTGCACACAGTATTATGTCCCATAGTGGCCCCTGCACACAGTATTATGTCCTATAATGGCCCCTGCACACAGTATTATGTCCCATAGTGGCCCCTGCACACAGTATTATGTCCCATAGTGTCCCCTGCACACAGTATTATGTCCCATAGTGTCCCCTGCACACAGTATTATGTCCCATAGTGTCCCCTGCACACAGTATTATGTCGCAAAGCATGCCGGGTTCATGTGACGTCAGAGACGTCAGACAAAGTAGGACGGAGGCCGGAGGCAGGATCGTGGAGAGGTAAGTAACACTGTTTTTTATGTTTCTTACCTCTCTCGGTCCGCCAATCATTATACTCGGGGGTCTGCAAAGACCCCCGAGTATAATGATAGTATTTGTGGGGCCCGCGGTGTCACTTGCCGATCCCGGTCCAGCCAGGATCGGCAAGTGAATAGGGCCCGTAACGGCCTATTTAAAAAAAACGCTGTGGCAGCCGCCTCCGCTGCCTCGACGATAGTTACGCCCCTGGTCTTCCTTCTCCTAGAGCTCAAAGCACACTCTCCCAAAATGGCTGCTTCACACACTCTTCTACTTGTGACCCCACCTCTGCCAAACAGGGTCTCCACGTCACTACTCCAGGGACATACAGTCTTTCCCCTTTTGTCTTGTGTCCTTGCAACAGTGGCTTCTTATGGTCAAACTACAAAATGTCAGGTTATAAAAAAATCAATAAACTTCTTTACATAAACGGGCACATTCACCACACAAGGGCTGTTTCACCATCTTACAGACGCAGTTTCTGCGGAACAAGCAGGTTGAGTAAACAGGGGCACCGGCCTAAAACTGCTGCAGTCCATGGGCTCAGTCGTCAGGGGACAGTAGGGAGCAACATGACCCAGTCCATGGCACCTCCAGTATCTAAGATGGTATGGGGCTCCATTTTGATACCTTGGTTTAACACTTTCTGTTCCAGCTGCCTGTTCTCTGAGCGTCCTCTCCTCACAACCTTCCTTACCGCTACAGTAGCCGGTACAGTCTTACCCGCCTTGGGGTTAGTAGATCTGGGAGACTTCTGCAGTAGCTTCTCGGTGGCTCAGTACCATTCCACCAAACATACTAACTTGTCAGCTGTTGTAGGTCCTGCTTGTCCTGGTTTTTAGATGGAAGTGACCTGGCGTATTTGTCCAGTACCAGTTTCTCCACCATATGTGCCGCAGTGGCCTCCTCAGGCTGAAGCATTTCTTTACCAGATACACCAGGTCATGCATCTGGGATCGGGATGGGAGACTCTCAGAGACAGTCCAGTGGTGTACCGTCCCAGCACGTACGTGCATGTTCACACCAAGACGTGCCAGTATCTCACCTCTCAGTCTGGAGTCGTCCTTATCCTCCTGTTCACACAGGTCATATTAGGACTTCTGAGGTTCCCCAGTGAGAAACGGCTCCACAACATTGGCCCACTGATCCTTAGGCAGTTTATCTCGCTCGGTCACTCACTCAAAAACCTGAAGATATTCCTCCATGTCTGTGGACGTCATCTTTTGTAGAGCCCTCTATATGGCAGCTGGGGCAGCAGTCTGTAGCCTCTGGGTCTGTCTTACACCAGCGCACTCCACCAGAGCCTTGCTGAGCAGTGTCAGCTTCTCCATGAGCCAAAGGTTCACCTCCGGCTGCTGGGCTTGCGCTTGCTGCTGTCACTTCTCAGTTTCCATCAGAGCTTCTTCCTGCTGTGCCTGAGTCTGCTGCTGCTGTAGGATGACCTGCCCAAACTGTTTTACAAAGTTCTCCATGCTGGCGGTCTCCTTTTGAATTTCTCCTGCAGTGTTATCACGAGTAACTTCCTCCTGCCAATCCTTGTCTTCCTCTACATATTTATATCTGCTCAGGCCTTATTCTCATCCACACTTTCCATGGTATGGTGCCTGTATTTTCCGTGTATTCCATATGTAGCCGTTTCTTACAATGGGCTTATATAGAGGTCAGTGGTTTTTCATTCCACAGATTTTCTATTTTTTTGTAGATTCACCTCGAAGGCATGAAAACTATAGAGGACACACATGGGGTTAAGGAGCGACCCAACAATGTTACACCAAGCTGCACATGCTTTGTATTTTAGATCCCTCATCGTCCCCCTTTTACACATTGTTGGATTCTCTCGGCCAGCTTCATGAGGTTGTCACCCGGAATGGTTTCCAGTTCACAGCGACGTCTTGTGTAGAGCTAATTTGTAGAATGTAAAGAGAATTATCCACAGACACTTCTATAACGTTACATCCTACATACGATTACCAGGTCCTGCAGATATGGAGGGCAGTTGGGATGTAAACCGTGAATATAAAGTTTATATGAAGGTGGATTTATCATCTCACCCCCCCGAGGATAGAACTGGTATGTCTACCACACCTCAACACATTCTTCTGAGATTCCTGCGCTGGATAAGTACAGGTGCGGACAGCAGTCACATGACCTATAATATGTCAGGTGTTGTGCTGGGATGTCGGGGCGGGGGAGGAGGGAGATGGAGCACACAATGTACTTGTCATAGTCACTCACAAGACCAGCACTTTGTGTACAAGAACAATTTCGGCTTGGGGGTATTTATGGCCAAGACATAAATAGCAGAATAGAAGGAGATTCCAACTATATGGAAATACACAAAGACATTCCAGCAGATAAGTGCAAATATCTGATATGGGACGGCCAATGGCCACAATGTGGATACGAAGAGACTAGAAGAAGATACAGCCACAGCCAGATGTCCTGTATCCAGACCAACAGACTATGGGCCTAGTGGTGAGGTGGGTGAATGGTTGTGTGAGAGTCTATGTACAAGACCCCTATTGTTGTCGGAGGGTTTATTGTATCCGGTGATGTAACTGGATATTATATTGTGCGGTTGTATTTACTGTGTTATATTGTGTATATAGTCAGACTATGTCAGGGCTATGTGATCATGGCGGGGAGTGATGGAGTGCTGGGTCACATGACATGGTCTCCACCATCACTTCATCTAAATCCAATTGGAATGGTTTGAGTTGAGTTGGACGTTATAGTGAAGAGAAAGCAACGACCAAGTGGTCTGCACCTCTAAGAACTCCAGTAAGACTGTCGGGAAACCATTCCAGGTGACAACCTCATGAAGCTGGGCGAGAGAATGCCAAGAATATAAAAGCCATCCCGGGCTGTTTGTGTTACTACTTTAGTCCATATGTGTCCTTCATAGTTTGGGGTAGCTCAGTAGGAGCAGCGGTGCGGACCTAAACACTCAGAGACATGGACACGAAATATACAGCAAACGGGTTTATTCAGAAAAAACAGGAAAATAAATAAATCTTTAAATAAAGCTGCGACAATAGATTCCCAGGAAAGGCCTTACTTGTTTTTTATTTAACCCCTTCTCGCCGATGGCATTTTTTGATTTTCGTTTTTGACTCCCCCCTTCCAAACCCCATCACTTTTTGATTTCTCTGCTCCCAGAGCCCTACGAGGTCTTAGTGTTTGCGGGACAAATTCTTCTTCCTGATGGCGCCATTATTTATTCTGTCCAATGTCCTGGGAAGCCGGAAACATCATTCAGAATTCAGGGGAATTGGAGAAAAACTGCACTTGTGTTTCGGTGCGATTCCGGGGATACCGTCCGTGTACGGGGATGTATAGGGCGTCTTTTTTTGCGGGGCCGGGCGTACTTTTTCGTTCCACCATTTTGGGGAATAGTTTATTGCTTTGATCACTTTTTATTCAAATTTTTATCAGAGCAAAACAGTGAAAAAATTGCGGTTTGGTACTTTTGACTATTTTTCCCACTACAACTTTTATCGTACAGAAAAATATTTGTATAGCTTTGTAGAGCTGGCGATTTCGGACACGGGGAGACCTAGCATGTAGGGGTGTCACAGTATTTAACTACTTTTATATGTCTTCTAGGGAAAGGGGGGGGATTTAAATGATTAATTTCTTTTTAATCTTTTAAATATTTTTTTTTTTCCTTTTTTTGCATTTATTCTGCATTGCATTAGTCTGATCACTACATGCATGACAATGCTAATGCATAGAGCAGCCTGCAAAAGAGAATCACTGCAGACCGGCCGGGGAACCTTTCTAAGGCTCCCAGCTGTCATGCCAATGTAACGTCAGCCCTGGAGCATGCTGCATGTGCAGGGGCCACTATGGGGGATAATATTGTGTGCAGGGGCCACTATGGGGACATAATACTGTGTGCAGGGGCCACTATGGGGGATAATACTGTGTGCAGGGGCCACTATGGGGGATAATACTGTGTGCAGGGGTCACTATGGGACATAATACTGTGTGCAGGGGCCACTATGGGGTATAATACTGTGTGCAGGGGCCACTATGGGGGATAATACTGTGTGCAGGGGCCACTATGGGGGATAATACTGTGTGCAGGGGCCACTATGGGGACATAATACTGTGTGCAGGGGCCACTATGGGGTATAATACTGTGTGCAGGGGCCACTATGGGGGATAATACTGTGTGCAGGGGCCACTATGGGGGATAATACTGTGTGCAGGGGCCACTATGGGACATAATACTTTGTGCAGGGGTCACTATGGGACATAATACTGTGTGCAGGGGTCACTATGGGACATAATACTGTGTGCAGGGACCACTATGGGACATAATACTGTGTGCAGGGGTCACTATGGGACATAATACTGTGTGCAGGAGCCACTATGGGACATAATACTGTGTGCAGGGGCCACTATGGGACATAATACTGTGTGCAGGAGCCACTATGGGGACATAATACTGTGTGCAGGGGCCACTATGGGGGATAATACTGTGTGCAGGGGCCACTATGGGACATAATACTGTGTGCAGGGGCCACTACGGGACATAATACTGTGTGCAGGGGCCACTATGGGGGATAATACTGTGTGCAGGGGCCACTATGGGACATAATACTGTGTGCAGGGGCCACTATGGGACATAATACTGTGTGCAGGGGCCACTATGGGGGATAATACTGTGTGCAGGGGCCACTATGGGGGATAATACTGTGTGCAGGGACCACTATGGGACATAATACTGTTTGCAGGGGCCACTATGGGGGATAATACTGTGTGCAGGGACCACTATGGGGGATAATACTGTGTGCAGGGGTCACTATGGGACATAATACTGTGTGCAGGGGCCACTATGGGACATAATACTGTGTGCAGGGGTCACTATGGGACATAATACTGTGTGCAGGGACCACTATGGGACATAATACTGTGTGCAGGGGCCACTATGGGACATAATACTGTGTGCAGGGGCCACTATGGGACATAATACTGTGTGCAGGGACCACTATGGGACATAATACTGTGTGCAGGGGCCACTATGGGACATAATACTGTGTGCAGGGGCCACTATGGTACATAATACTGTGTGCAGAGGCCACTATGGGACATAATACTGTGTGCAGGGGCCACTATGGGACATAATACTGTGTGCAGGGGTCACTATGGGACATAATACTGTGTGCAGGGACCACTATGGGACATAATACTGTGTGCAGGGGCCACTATGGGACATAATACTGTGTGCAGGGGCCACTATGGGACATAAAACTGTGTGCAGGGGCCACTATGGGACATAATACTGTGTGCAGGGGTCACTATGGGACATAATACTGTGTGCAGGGGCCACTATGGGACATAATACTGTGTGCAGGGACCACTATGGGACATAATACTGTGTGCAGGGGCCACTATGGGACATAATACTGTGTGCAGAGGTCACTATGGGACATAATACTGTGTGCAGGGGCCACTATGGGACATAATACTGTGTGCAGGGGCCACTATGGGGGATAATACTGTGTGCAGGGGCCACTATGGAACATAATACTGTGTGCAGGGGCCACTATGGGGGATAATACTGTGTGCAGGGACCACTATGGGACATAATACTGTGTGCAGGGGCCACTATGGGACATAATACTGTGTGCAGGGGCCACTATGGGGGATAATACTGTGTGCAGGGGCCACTATGGGACATAATACTGTGTGCAGGGGCCACTATGGGACATAATACTGTGAGCAGGGGCCACTATGGGACATAATACTGTGAGCAGGGGCCACTATGGGACATAATACTGTGTGCAGGGGCCACTATGGGGACATAATACTATGTACAGGGGCCACTATGGGGGATAATACTGTGTGCAGGGGCCACTATGGGACATAATACTGTGTGCAGGGGTCACTATGGGGTATAATACTGTGTGCAGGGGTCACTATGGGACATAATACTGTGTGCAGGGGCCACTATGGGACATAATACTGTGTGCAGGGGCCACTATGGGGGATAATACTGTGTGCAGGGGCCACTATGGGGGATAATACTGTGTGCAGGTGCCACTATGTGACATAATACTGTGTGCAGGGGCCACTATGGGGGATAATACTGTGTGCAGGGGCCACTATGGGGGATAATACTGTGTGCAGGTGCCACTATGTGACATAATACTTTGTGCAGGGGCCACTATGGGGGATAATACTGTGTGCAGGGGCCACTATGGGGGATAATACTGCGTGCAGGGGTCACTATGGGGTATAATACTGTGTGCAGGGGTCACTATGGGACATAATACTGTGTGCAGGGGCCACTATGTGACATAATACTGTGTGCAGGGGCCACTATGGAGGATAATACTGTGTGCAGGGGCCACTATGGGGGATAATACTGTGTGCAGGGGCCACTATGGGACATAATACTGTGTGCAGGGGCCACTATGGGAGATAATACTGTGTGCAGGGGCCACTATGGGACATAATACTGTGTGCAGGGGCCACTATGGGGGATAATACTGTGTGCAGGGGCCACTATGGGGGATAATACTGTGTGCAGGGGCCACTATGGGACATAATACTGTGTGCAGGAGCCACTATGGAGTATAATACTGTGTGCAGGGGCCACTATGGGACATAATACTGTGTGCAGGGGCCACTATGGGGGATAATACTGTGTGCAGGGGCCACTATGGGACATAATACTGTGTGCAGGGGACACTATGGGACATAATACTGTGTGCAGGGGCCACTATGGGACATAATACTGTGTGCAGGGGACACTATGGGACATAATACTGTGTGCAGGGGCCACTATGGGACATAATACTGTGTGCAGGGGCCACTATGGGGGATAATACTGTGTGCAGGGGACACTATGGGACATAATACTGTGTGCAGGGGACACTATGGGACATAATACTGTGTGCAGGGGCCACTATGGGACATAATACTGTGTGCAGGGGACACTATGGGACATAATACTGTGTGCAGGGGCCACTATGGGACATAATACTGTGTGCAGTGGACACTATGGGACATAATACTGTGTGCAGGGGCCACTATGGGGGATAATACTGTGTGCAGGGGCCACTATGGGGGATAATACTGTGTGCAGGGACCACTATGGGACATAATACTGTGTGCAGGGGTCACTATGA
>NW_027440749.1:0-65357 GCF_031893055.1 Leptodactylus fuscus | reverse complement strand
TCTTCTGTTTTGCTGTATGGTTGTTGTTTCTTTTTTGGGGGGGGGAAAGTAGAATTTCCTAAAAACATCTCCATGTTGTGTATTATATTGCCGAACGTTGGGAAACCTTATTTGTGGGGAGGATTAGCAATAACGGAATCGTTTTTGGCCTTTGATTCATTGTGTTCATGTCCATGTGACATGGGTCAATGTGATTCCAGTGACACCAAATTAATATATAAGGTTGAGCGATCGGGATCCCAATTGGCGATTGAGCAAATTTCATGATCAGGATTGGCTGGAAAATGATCGAAAACCGGATTTTGAAATCTCAAGATTGGCTCAACCGTATACATACGTACATATAATATACAATTAGGTTTGAGCAATCGGGATCGGGAAAGATTGGATGCCAATTGGTGATTGAGCAAATTTCACGATCGTGATCGGCTGGAAAATGATCGGAAATCGGATTTTAAAATCGATCCTGAAATCTCAAGATCGGCTCAGCCCTATTAATACACTATTTTGTACTGCTCCACTTCTCTATTGCAGTATATTGTCTATATACTGGACTTCCATAGCAGGACACAGGACTGGGAGCTTTCAATTGGCTTTATGATGTTGGGGGTGCACCAGTTGGTTATAAGATGTTGGCCCCATCTACCGGCTTAGATACGGCCATGTCACTCAGTGGTTAAACAGCCATGATTGGCATTACCACCAATTTCCATAGACATGTGGTGTCCGATTGCTCCCAGGGTCACACATGGTCCTACTGATGGTTTTGGACCTCTTGTGCCTATGGTTGATTTTCTGCTACACTTTGCAACATCTTGGATCTGTGAAAAATAAATGGATGTGCACTATTGGTCTCTTCTGCTGTACCATTACGGCCTTGCACTGAATTGGCCCTGGAGGGGCCGTAGAAACCTCTTCACCCCCCCCCCCCCCTCATTAACAATTTGGGAAATGGGAGGTAAATCCAGAACTGCCCTATAATAATAATTTGCTGCCCCTTCACATCTTCTCCCAATTTATTACAAACAGAATAAACCGTGCAACCTCGAGAGACTCAACCCAAATGAGGATTCTTAAAAATATCCCGAGGGCCACTAGACCCCCTCTCGTAGATACATTACATGCAGATAGCAGATCTAGCCGAGCATTCACACTTGCATCGAGTTCTACTTGAGATTGATTACTTTCCAGTTTCCTATCTGACAATTTAATTAGCTCACCCAAGTGCTACGTCGACTAATTCTTACTTATCTTTCCAGCACGCTCCTGGGTGACAGGCACAGCAGGCTTCTTGTATCTCTCCGCCAAACTTTCACCGCTCCCCTGTGCCCGGCATTGCATCTTAAAGAGATATCCCAGGCGGAAGCTGAGGAGGAGATTTATTAGGTTTCACGTATTGGCAAATCTTCTAAGGCCCCTGAATAAATCTGATAGACCTTGGACTGTTCTAAAGACAGAAAATGTAACATCCGTCCACCACGAAACGTTGTAAATTTGGGTTACAATTTGTGCAATTTTTTTGTTGGCAACTTTTTGGCAATGAACCCTCCAAGATAACAACCAAGAGCTGAGAAATTCTCAAATTTTAGTGCAAATATGGCATCGACCCTGATTGGTAATTTTTTACTCTCCAAAAAATTGGTCCGAAGATGATGATAAATTCCCCCGTAGACGCTCAGCAAGTTGTTACATTGTTGCGGCAGCTTCCCGTAGATGCTCAGCAAGTTGTTACATTGTTGCGGCAGCTTCCCGTAGATGCTCAGCAAGTTGTTACATTGTTGCGGCAGCTTCCCGTAGATGCTCAGCAAGTTGTTACATTGTTGCACAGCTTCCCATAGATGCTCAGCAAGTTGTTACATTGTTGCAGAAGCTTCAGGAGAGGATGGATTTCTTTTATGCCTTTTTGGACTAGTTTCATGCGAGGTGATACATATATTATGCAATATAGAATCTGATGCAAACTAAGAATGTTTTCAAAAATAGAAGGGTTGTTCCCGCCGCCATCTTGGAGAACCAAGCCCAGATCTTCTGTGGATGTCACTTGCTCCATTCCGTTTGTCTCTTCATGTCATCCCAGACAGACTGGATGATGCTGAGGAGACAAAAGGGGATACCGAGCCGATCCTCATGTAGTATATCAAGGTCACAGTCAGAGATATAAAGACAGACAGATGTCTGCTCACCTCGAGGGGTTGTGAGGTAGTCACAATAACCCAAAGGCATCCATACATGTAGATCCTTGGAAGGTCACAACCAGGGAGTGGGGCAGCAGCTGATAGATGTCACAGGGACATGAGAAACACCAACGGAGGAAGGACCAACCTGAACCCAATTCAGGCCAAAGTACAACGCTCACCGAAGTGATTCCAGAGAACCTTCCTTATTGAAATTCAGACAGTGGATATGGCTCTACGCGTTTCAGACCAATATGGTCCTTTATCAGGTGCAAGATTACTAGCCTGGATGGCTCATGTTCCTTGATAAAGGTCTGAAATGCATTGTGCCGTATCCACTGTCTGAATTTCAGTAAAGAAGGTTTTCTGGAATCACTTGGGTGAGCACTGTACCTTCACCTGAATCGGGTTCAGATTGGTCCATCCTCTGTTCGAAGATGCTGAGATCAGAACTATATCTGTGGGGCCGGATCAACACATCCAGGACTCCTTGTTCTTCTTTACGCTGTAGATAGTTCTCAGTAACATGATCTGGATCTTTGGGGTTGTTGTCCTGCTGTTGAATTTCTTTCAGACATTTCTGATTGGGGTTTCGAGAAACGGTGTTCAACCTCTTTTGAAGAAGCTCCAAGAAACAAGCAACATTTATAGATGATAGATCATAGATACAGTGAGAGATATTTGTAACAAACCCCAAATGTTATGAACCAGTTTCCTCATCTCTAGTTCCAACACTTTGAGCAACTCTCAGATGTTCCATACTTGCTGTTATCCAAAATTTTGGGAAATTTCAGACCAAATTCAGTGTGTGCCGAATTGATTCACTCCTCTCCTGTTGACTACCACCGTCCTATGTAGACCCGGCCAGGACTTGGCTCCGCTTTGGCGCTCCCATTGAATCCATTTCCCTGGCAGGTTATAAATGGATCGCAGTATAAAAAGGAGAAACATTTGCCGACATTTCTGTGGGATTTTGTAAGTTTGGCCATTTTTCTCGGTGTGAGATAATTGATAGGGTCCATTGTCGGCAGAGGTTATAGGGACGGTATTGGGCATGAAATGTATTCCTCGTCACAGAGAATACATTCATCTTGTGTTATTAATGCGCGTCCTCTTAAAAATCAAGAAGCAGAGGTAAAGTGTAGAGGAGGCAGAGATGAATTTTGTTATTTATGCAGGACAAAAACAGAGGACAGAGCGCTAACATTTCATGCTAATAGGCCTCTTATCGGGAGTGATTATCGCCAGGGCTGATTGTACATTCTGCGCACACTCGCCTCCACTTTTCTGAGTTTTTTTTTTTTTTCATTTTGCATTGATCTTCATTTCACCCTTAGAAAACTATGACCTTGTAAGAGCAAACAGGTGTAGTAACTGAAGAGCCGCTGTATCACTGCATAGATCTGCCAGTCCTAATGAAGTCATTAACATTTATCTGGAGAGTTCTGGAGAGACAGAGGACTGGAAGACGGCAAGAACCACAACTTATGTAGAACAAGAAAAGTTACATAGATCATAATGGTCATATGTGATATTATATATAATCTATAACAAATAGTCCAAAATAACATAGGGAAAAATCTCAATGGTGTCCAAGGACATAAAAGTGTCTTCAGGTATGTAATACCGCCCCTATGTACAAGAATATAACTACTATAATACTGCTCCTATGTACAAGAGTATAACTACTATAATACCGCCCATATGTACAAGAGTATAACTACTATAATACTGCTCCTATGTACAAGAATATAACTACTATAATACTGCTCCTATGTACAAGAATATAACTACTATAATACTACTCCTATGTACAAGAATATAACTACTATAATACTGCTCCTATGTACAAGAATATACCTACTATAATACTGCTCCTATGTACAAGAATATACCTACTATAATACTGCTCCTATGTACAAGAATATACCTACTATAATACTGCTCCTATGTACAAGAATATAACTACTATAATACTACTCCTATGTACAAGAATATAACTACTATAATACTACTCCTATGTACAAGAATATAACTACTATAATACTGCTCCTATGTACAAGAATATAACAACTATAATACTACCTCCTATGTACAAGAATATAACTACTATAATACTACCTCCTATATACAAGAATATAACTACTATAATACTGCTCCTATGTACAAGAATATAACTACTATAATACTGCTCCTATGTACAAGAATATAACTACTATAATACTACTCCTATGTACAAGAATATAACTACTATAATACTGCCTCCTATATACAAGAATATAACTACTATAATACTACTCCTATGTACAAGAATATAACTACTATAATACTACTACGTACAAGAATATAACTACTATAATACTGCTCCTATGTGCAAGAATATAACTACTATAATACTACTCCTATGTACAAGAATATAACTACTATAATACTACTCCTATGTACAAGAATATAACTACTATAATACTACTCCTATGTGCAAGAATATAACTACTATAATACTACTCCTATGTACAAGAATATAACTACTATAATACTGCTCCTATGTACAAGAATATAACTACTATAATACTACTGCTATGTACAAGAATATAACTACTATAATACTGTCCTCTATATACCTATGTACAAGAATATAACTAATATAATACTACTCCTATGTACAAGAATATAACTACTATAATACTACTCCTATGTACAAGAATATAACTACTATAATACTACCTCCTATGTACAAGAATATAACTACTATAATACTACCTCCTATGTACAAGAATATAACTACTATAATACTACCTCCTATGTACAAGAATATAACTACTATAATACTGCTCCTATGTACAAGAATATAACTACTATAATACTACTCCTATGTACAAGAATATAACTACTATAATACTACTCCTATGTACAAGAATATAACTACTATAATACTACCCCTATGTACAAGAATATAACTACTATAATACTGCTCCTATGTACAAGAATATAACTACTATAATACTACCCCTATGTACAAGAATATAACTACTATAATACTGCTCCTATGTACAAGAATATAACTACTATAATACTACCCCTATGTACAAGAATATAACTACTATAATACTACTCTTATGTACAAGAATATAACTACTATAATACTGCCCCTATGTACAAGAATATAACTACTATAATACTACTCCTATGTACAAGAATATAACTACTATAATACTGCCCCTATGTACAAGAATATAACTACTATAATACTGCTCCTATGTACAAGAATATAACTACTATAATACTACTCCTATGTACAAGAATATAACTACTATAATACTGCTCCTATGTACAAGAATATAACTACTATAATACTACTCATATGTACAAGAATATAACTACTATAATACTACTCCTATGTACAAGAATATAACTACTATAATACTGCCCCTATGTACAAGAATATAACTACTATAATACTGCTCCTATGTACAAGACTATAACTACTACTAGATTGTAAGCTCTTGTGAGCAGGGCCCTCAGTCCCATTGTGTGAAATGACGTTCTTTGTTTTGTATCTGTCTGTATCTGAACCCTACAAATTGTACAGCGCTGCGGAATATGTGGACGCTATATAAGTAAAATTTATTATTATTATTATTATTACTACAATACTGCCCCCTATGTACAAGAATATAACTACTATAATACTGCCCCTATGTACAAGAATATAACTACTATAATACTGCCCCTATGTACAAGAATATAACTACTATAATACTACCTCCTATGTACAAGAATATAACTACTATAATACTGCCCCTATGTACAAGAATATAACTACTATAATACTGCCCCTATGTACAAGAATATAACTACTATAATACTACTCCTATGTACAAGAATATAACTACTATAATACTACCTCCTATGTACAAGAATATAACTACTATAATACTGCCCCTATGTACAAGAATATAACTACTATAATACTGCCCCTATGTACAAGAATATAACTACTATAATACTGCCCCTATGTACAAGAATATAACTACTATAATACTACCTCCTATGTACAAGAATATAACTACTATAATACTGCCCCTATGTACAAGAATATAATTACTATAACACTACTCCTATATACAAGAATATAACTACTATAATACTACTCCTATGTACAAGAGTATAACTACTATAATACTACTCCTATGTACAAGAATATAACTACTATAATACTACTCCTATGAACAAGAATATAACTACTATAATACTACTACTATGTACAAGAATATAACTATAGAGATGAGCGAACAGTGTTCTATCGAACACATGTTCGATCGGATATCAGGGTGTTCGCCATGTTCGAATCGAATCGAACACCACGTGGTAAAGTGCGCCAAAATTCGATTCCCCTCCCACCTTCCCTGGCGCCTTTTTTGCACCAATAACAGCGCAGGGGAGGTGGGACAGGAACTACGACACTGGGGGCATTGAAAAAAATTGGAAAAAGTCATTGGCTGCCGAAATCAGGTGACCTCCATTTTAGACGAATAGTGGATTTCAAATCCGGGTCATATGAGAATGTGAACTTTGTGACTATGAGACAGGGATAGCTGTACAGGCAGGGATAGCTAGGGATAACCTTTATTTAGGGGGGAATGTTATTAAAAATAACTTTTTGGGGCTCTATCGGGTGTGTAATTGTGATTTTTGTGAGATAAACTTTTTCCCATAGGGATGCATTGGCCAGCGCTGATTGGCTGAATTCCGTACTCTGGCCAATCAGTGCTGGCCAATGCATTCTATTAGCTTGATGAAGCAGAGTGTGCACAAGGGTTCAAGCGCACCCTCGGCTCTGATGTAGCAGAGCCGAGGCTGCACAAGGGTTCAAGCGCACCCTCGGCTCTGATGTAGGAGAGCCGAGGGTGCACTTGAACCCTTGTGCACCCTCAGCTCTGCTACATCAGAGCCGAGGGTGCGCTTGAACCCTTGTGCACACTCTGCTTCATCAAGCTAATAGAATGCATTGGCCAGCGCTGATTGGCCAGAGTACGGAACTCGACCAATCAGCGCTGGCTCTGCTGGAGGAGGCGGAGTCTAAGATCGCTCCACACCAGTCTCCATTCAGGTCCGACCTTAGACTCCGCCTCCTCCGGCAGAGCCAGCGCTGATTGGCCGAATTCCGTACTCTGGCCAATCAGCACTGGCTAATGCATTGTATTGGCTTGATGAAGCAGTGCTGAATGTGTGTGCTTAGCACACACATTCAGCTCTACTTCATCGGGCTAATAGAATGCATTGGCCAATCAGCGCTGGCCAATGCATTCTATTAGCGTGAACTGAGTTTGCACAGGGGTTCTAGTGCACCCTCGGCTCTGCTACATCAGATTGCTACATCTGATGTAGCAGTGCCGAGTGTGCATCAGATGTGTAGTTGAGCAAAACTGACTCAGCACTGCTAAGTCTGCATTCGCATAGGAATGCATTGGCCAGCCTTCGGCCAATCAGCGCTGGCTCTGCCGGAGGAGGCGGAGTCTAAGGTCGGACCTGAATGGAGACTGGTGTGGAGCTATCTTAGACTCCGCCTCCTCCAGCAGAGCCAGCGCTGATTGGTCGAGTTCCGTACTCTGGCCAATCAGCACTGGCCAATGCATTTCTATGGGGAAAAGTTAGCTTGCGAAAATCGCAAACTGACAGGGATTTCCATGAAATAAAGTGACTTTTATGCCCCCAGACATGCTTCCCCTGCTGTCCCAGTGTCATTCCAGGGTGTTGGTATCATTTCCTGGGGTGTCATAGTGGACTTGGTGACCCTCCAGACACGAATTTGGGTTTCCCCCTTAACGAGTTTATGTTCCCCATAGACTATAATGGGGTTCGAAACCCATTCGAACACTCGAACAGTGAGCGGCTGTTCGAATCGAATTTCGAACCTCGAACATTTTAGTGTTCGCTCATCTCTACTCATTATGTTTTGTGATGCGGGATTTGTTCATTGTGTACAAATATAACACAGGTAATAGAAATCTTATCTATTTGTTCATTTATCCGTAGAAGATCGTATTGTCCAAATCCTCTGCTTGTTTATACTTATGTATCTGTTTTCTAACAATTTACTTCGGAGGTGCACTTAAAGGGATTCTATCCTTAATATACATTGTTTTCTCAATCACACGTTGGAATAACCTTAAGAAAGACTATTCTTCTCCTACCTTTAGATGTTTTCTCTGCACCGCCATTCGGTAGAAATCCCGGTTTTCGTCTGTATGCAAATGAGTTCTCTTGCAGCACTAGGGGAGGTCCCCAGCACTCAAACAGCACTGGGGGCGTCTCCAATGTTGTGAGAGAAATCTCCAGCACTGCCTCTATCTTCTTCTGGAACAGCCTCTCTGCACGTCTTCTTCCAAAGCTGGGTTCAAACTTCTATGCATGCGCAGTCAGTTCTGCTGTTGGACCTTGGGCAGAGACGACTGCACATACCCGCCTGGTGTAAGCGGCCATTTTCCTGTAAGCTGGGGTAAGCGGCCTAAAAAAAATGGCCGCATGCATGAGCAGTCGGCTCTGCCCAAGTCCCGATGACAGAGCCGACTGCGCATGCGTAGAGGTTAGAACTCAGGTCCAGAGAGGCTGTTCCAGGAGACGATAGAGAGTTCTCTTGCAGCATTGGGGACGCCCCTAGTGCTGTTTGAGTGCTGGGGCCCGCCCCCAGTGCTGCAGGAGAACTCATTTGTATACAGGCAAAAAACAGGATTTCTACTGAAGAAGACAACGAAAGGTAGGAGAAGAATAGTTTTTCTTAAGGCTATTCCTACGTGTGATCGAGAAAAAATGTGATTTTAATGATAGGATCCCTTTAAATATCATATATGTCATAGTTGGCAAGTCAGGGTGCCAGGACGTCCCCAATATTCATATGAAGATGCAAAGCCCCTTTGACTAACTCCAGTATTATGTTGTGTCCTTTAATATATTGATTTTTCCTCACCCTGGGTAATATAACAAGTAAGTCATACACATGCGCCGCTTCTCTTTGGAGACATTGTAGCAATTGTGTATGACTGATTCTGCCATTAGAATTAGTTCTATTCTCCCATCTCATTATGGGACGCTTCTTCTGATCTGTTTTTACACTTATGTATTTGTCATTATTAGAGATGAGCGAGTAGGTGTTAGAAATATTTTTACTCGATTGAATACTACTCGCTATTTGCAGTAAATATTCGATTCAGAACCAGCATTGATTGACCGAATGCTATATAGTGTACGGCATTCGGCCAATCAACGCTGGTTTTGCCGGAGGATTGTCTGTGAAGAGGCGGAGTCTAAGATCGGACCACAATGGAGACTGCTGTGGTCCGATCTTAGACTCCGCCTCCTCACAGACGAGCGTCCAGCAGAACCAGTGTTAATTGGCCGAATTCTGTACACTGTATAGCTGGTTCTGCAGGACAAGTAAGTTCCAGTTCACATTAGCGCTTGCTTCCCATCCGGAAGAGTCTGCGGGAGGACCCCTCCCCCAAACGGAATATGAGCAAAACTGCAAGCACTGTGCAGTTAAAGTGCATGGACCCCATAGACTATAATGGGGTCCATGTGCTTGCCGCGCACTGCTCGCATGAATCATTCTTACCGGCAGTGCTCTGCAAGCACATGGACCCGTTATAGTCTATGGGGTCCGTGTGCTTTAACTGCACAGCGCGCCTCCTAAACACTCTCCTCCTGCTACTCGTGGACTTAGTGACTCTCCTTTAGTCGAATAGCAGTTTTTTTTCCCATAGACCGTAATGGGATTTGATATTCGATCGAGTAGTGGAATATTGAGGCTCTAATCGAAACAAATATTGAATCTCGAATATGTCACTACTCGCTCATCTCTTGCCAGTATCCGTCATTGTTTGGACTATTTTCAGCTTTTAGAAGCTTCATTGATTTATTTTGATATGAATGTAACCTCACAGTATGTATATATATATATATATATATATATATATATCTTTTATTATGTTGTTATAGATCTGATGACGGCCTCGTATTTTGTTTACATTACCAAGACCCCGAAACGCGTCATCTTCAATAAAGTCCTTATTCATATTCCGTCTGGGCTGTCCTCTCTAAGGCAGAGCGCACCTCCACGGATTTTTGGTAGTGTCCATTGGATCCTACTCTTCCAGTTCAGTGTCTACATATAGCGCACTTGTCTGTCGTCCTTTTGGTGCGACCCCCAGTCACAGTGGTGGAAACGGTCAAATTTATCATGACAGCATTTTGGCCATTTTGATTTTTTGTATACTTTGGTGTTTACTGCCATCTTTAACCCCTTTAACCCCTCCCTTCCTTGCACCATTTTTTGTTGCCCCTGTCCAGTAACTCCCGATGTTGCCCTGATTGTACTAAATGCCCCCCCCCCCCCCCCCCGACACCCGACACCCGACACCCAATCCTGATCTTTCTCTGAATTCTTGGGGTTCGGATAAAACCCAATAAAGCAGATCCCCATTGTATGGTCCTGATCCGAGCGGCTCGCTATAGACTCACATATGGAGATCTCCTGCGGCTGGATTGTAATGGAATCTTACTGAAAAGCAGAAATCCTTCCAGGCTACAATTTTGCAAACAATTTCTGTTTTGCCCTGTAACGCAGATTGAAAAAAATGTAAAAGGAGCGGAAGCCGACGCCGCAGGGAAGGGATGATGAATATCATAATTTCCAGGCAAATCAATAGAAAATGCAGGAATTAAGTGAACACATATACATGGAGGTTCTATAATCCATTATATATAGAGAAACCTTCTTACTGCTGCAGTACCCCAAGTAACAAGTGCCGAGAATAATCTGCTAACTTCTACCTGTCCAAAAGTGACAACAACGTACAAGAGGAAACCACACGAGAGATATCACAGGAAAGCCCGAAACATCTCATCAAGTGCAGACATATTTACTGCCTGGATCTACAGAAACTGCTACATAACAGCAACAATCCTGGTATACATTGTGTCCAATCTATACTGCAATCTGACTATACAGGATATATGTAATAGTGAGCGCAGCTCTGGAGTATAATACAGGATAAGTAATGTAATGTATGTACACAGTGACTGTACCAGAAGAATAGTGAGTGCAGCTCTGGGGTATAATACAGGATAAGTAATGTAATGTATGTACACAGTGACTGTACCAGCAGAATAGTGAGCGCAGCTCTGGAGTATAATACAGGATAAGTAATGTAATGTATGTACACAGTGACTGTACCAGCAGAATAGTGAGCGCAGCTCTGGAGTATAATACAGGATAAGTAATGTAATGTATGTACACAGTGACTGTACCAGCAGAATAGTGAGTGCAGCTCTGGGGTATAATACAGGATAAGTAATGTAATGTATGTACACAGTGACTGTACCAGCAGAATAGTGAGCGCAGCTCTGGAGTATAATACAGGATAAGTAATGTAATGTATGTACACAGTGACTGCACCAGCAGAATAGTGAGCGCAGCTCTGGAGTATAATACAGGATAAGTAATGCAATGTATGTACACAGTGACTGCACCAGCAGAATAGTGAGCGCAGCTCTGGAGTATAATACTGGATAAGTAATGTAATGTATGTACACAGTGACTGCACCAGCAGAATAGTGAGCGCAGCTCTGGAGTATAATACAGGATAAGTAATGTAATGTATGTACACAGTGACTGTACCAGCAGAATAGTGAGCGCAGCTCTGGAGTATAATACAGGATAAGTAATGTAATGTATGTACACAGTGACTGTACCAGCAGAATAGTGAGCGCAGCTCTGGAGTATAATACAGGATAAGTAATGCAATGTATGTACACAGTGACTGCACCAGCAGAATAGTGAGCGCAGCTCTGGGGTATAATACAGGATAAGTAATGCAATGTATGTACACAGTGACTGCACCAGCAGAATAGTGAGCGCAGCTCTGGAGTATAATACAGGATAAGTAATGTAATGTATGTACACAGTGACTGTACCAGCAGAATAGTGAGCACAGCTCTGGAGTATAATACAGGATAAGTAATGTAATGTATATACACAGTGACTGCACCAGCAGAATAGTGAGTGCAGCTCTGGAGTATAATACAGAATAAGTAATGTAATGTATGTACACAGATACTGCACCAGCAGAATAGTGAGCGCAGCTCTGGAGTATAATACAGAATAAGTAATGTAATGTATGTACACAGATACTGCACCAGCAGAATAGTGAGCGCAGCTCTGGAGTATAATACAGGATAAGTAATGTAATGTATGTACACAGTGACTACATCAGCAGAATAGTGAGTGCAGCTCTGGAGTATAATACAGGATAAGTAATGTAATGTATGTACACAGTGACTGTACCAGCAGAATAGTGAGCGCAGCTCTGGAGTATAATACAGGATAAGTAATGTAATGTATGTACACAGTGACTGCACCAGCAGAATAGTGAGCGCAGCTCTGGAGTATAATACAGGATAAGTAATGTAATGTATGTACACAGTGACTGTACCAGCAGAATAGTGAGCGCAGCTCTGGAGTATAATACAGGATAAGTAATGTAATGTATGTACACAGTGACTGCACCAGCAGAATAGTTAGCGCAGCTCTGGAGTATAATACAGGATAAGTAATGTAATGTATGTACACAGTGACTGTACCAGCAGAATAGTGAGCGCAGCTCTGGAGTATAATACAGGATAAGTAATGTAATGTATGTACACAGTGACTGCACCAGCAGAATAGTGAGCACAGCTCTGGAGTATAATACAGGATAAGTAATGTAATGTATGTACACAGTGACTGCACCAGCAGAATAGTGAGCGCAGCTATGGAGTCTATTAGTAAATCTGCTCCAGGGACACATCTGCAGTATAGTGAGGGCAACCACCCCAAATTTTCAGCCTATATTAGATAGAGGTTCATTTGTGTCCTTCCTATTTACTGTCTTCCCTAAGTAATCTCAGGTCAGTTGTCCCCAGACTGTCACCCCGGGGTTAGAGATGTGACCTTTCCTGCTGTATCCATATAGATGACTTTCTATATTATAAAAATGAATTTCTGTCTGTCTGTCTGTCTGTCTGTCTGTCTATCTGTCTGTCTGTCTGTGCTCTAATGCGAACCAAACGACTGGACCGATCTTCACCAAATTTGGTACAGAGATACTTCAGGTATCCGGGAAGGTTTAAGACGAGACTCCAACTCACTCGGATGTACCGTTGCTGAGATACAGCATTCCAAACACAATGCCCCCCCCCCCCCTTAGCCAATACAAACCTGCAAGACTTTCGCTCATATTCCAACTGCAATACACACGGTCACTCCACATGCACAATACATCACTGATATCCAAACTGAGATACACGCATCAGAGGATTAGATACACAGATCAGCACACAGTGTCACACTCCAGAAGATTAGATACACGCGTCTGCACACAGTCCCACAAACCAGAGGATTACATACGCGCTTCTGCACACAGTTCCACACACTGAAGGATTTGATACATGCGTCTGCACACGGTTCCACATGCCGAAGGATTAGATACACGTGTCTGCACAAAGTACCACACCCCGGTGGATTGGATACATGCGTCTGCACACAGTACCACATGCCAAAGGATTGGATACACGCATCTGCACACAGTTCAACACACCAGAGCATAAGATATGCACGTCTGCACACAGTACCACATGTTGTCGGATTACATACGTGCGTCTGCAGACATTTGTACACGCCATAGGATTAGATACACGTGTCTGCACAAAGTACCACACCCCGGTGGATTGGATACATGCGTCTGCACACAGTACCACATGCCAAAGGATTGGATACACGCATCTACACACAGTTCCACACACCATAGCATAAGATATGCACATCTGCACACAGTACCACATGCCGCAGGATTAGATATGTGTGTCTACACACAGTTCCCCACGCCGTAGGATTAGATACGCGCCTCTTCACACAATACCACACAGGGGAGGATTAGATACGTGTGTCTGCACACAGTACCACACTTTGGAGGATTAGATACATGCCTCTGCACACAGTACCACAAGTTAGAGAATTAGATGTGCGTCTCAGCACACAGTACCACACGGGGGAGGATTAGATACGCTCATCTGCACATAGTACCACATGCCAGAGGATTAGATACACACATCTGCACACAGTACCACACGCCAGAGGATTAGATACGCGCATCTGCACACAGTACCACACAGGAGAGGATTAGATACGCACATCTGCACACAGTACCACATGCCAGAGGATTAGATACACACATCTGCAAACAGTATCACACGCCAGAGGATTAGATACGCGCGTCTGCACACAGTACCACATGCCGTAGGATTACATACACGCGTCTACACACAGTTCCACACGCAATAGGATTAGATACACGCCTCTTCACACAATACCACACAGGGGAGGATTAGATACGTGTGCCTGAATACAGTACCACACTTTGGAGGATTAGATACATGCCTCTGCACACAGTACCACAAGCCAGAGAATTAGATACGCGTCTCAGCACACAGTACCACACAGGGAGGATTAGATACACGCGTCTGCACACAGTACCCTACGCCAGAGGATTAGATATACGCATCTGCACACAGTAACACATGCCGTAGGATTAGATACGCGCGTCTACACACAGTTCCACACGCCGCAGGATTAGATACGTGCCTCTTAACACAATACCACACAGTTGAGGATTAGATACGTGTGTCTGCACACAGTACCACAAGCCAGAGAATTAGATACGTGTCTAAGCACACAGTACAACACGGGGAGGATTAGATACGCGCGTCTGCACAAAGTACCACATGCCTCAGGATTACATATGTGCCTCTTCACACAATACCACACAGGGCAGGATTAGATACGTGTGTCTGCACACAGTACCACACTTTGGAGGATTAGATATATGCCTCTGCACACAGTACCACAAGCCAGAGAATTAGATACGCGTCTCAGCACTCAGTACCACACGCCAGAGGATTAGATACGTGCATCTGCACACAGTACCACATGCCGTAGGATTAGATACACGCGTCTACACACAGTTACACACGCCGTAGGGTTAGATACGCGCCTTTTCACACAATACCACACAAGGGAGGATTAGATACGCACATCTGCACACAGTTCCACACACCAGAGGATTAGATAAGCACGTCTGCACACAGTACCACATGCCGTAGGGTTAGATACACGCGTCTGCTTACAGTTCCACATGCCAGACGATGAGATACGCACGTCTTCACACAGATGTACACGCTATAGGATTAGATACGCGCCTCTTCACACAGTACCACACTTTGGAGGATTAGATACATGCCTCTGCACACAGTACCACATGCCAGATAATTAGATACGCGTCTCAGCACACAGTACCACACTGGGGGGGATTAGATACGCGCATCTGCACAAAGTACCACACGCCAGAGGATTAGATACACCTGTCTGCACACGGTACCACAACGCCAGAAGATTAGATACGCGCATCTGCCCATAGTACCACATGCCGTAAGATTAGATATGCACGTCTGCACACAGTTTCACTTACCGGAGGATTAGATACGTGCCTCTTCACACAATGCCACACAGGGGAGGATTAGATACACACATCTGCACACAGTACCACACGCCGGAGGATTAGATATGTGCATCTGCAAACAGTACCACACCAACAAGGATTAGATACTTGAGTCTAAACACAGTACTACATGGGGAAGGATTAGATACAGCTTTACTCCAGGTATCCATAACAACTGATCATAGGTTTTTCACTGATATCTAAAATGAGATACACACAATCACATGACGCTTATGGACATACACACAAACCACATACAAAATACACCAGTGCAAAATTGGACATTTCTTATGGGGCCACTACACAAACATAAAATGTAATATACCCGTGCGAAGCCGGGTCCTCCCTCTAGTTCCCTATATATTTTTGGTCTGATCCCCGTCGAGCGATTATTAGGGATCTATAGATCTTGTAGAGCTTCTCGCTCCGGCTGGTAACTTCAGGTGATTCCCTCTTCGCTGCTTCCAGGCAGGCTTTGCTGACACCTCAAGACTGAATGTGAAGCCCATAGAATACGACAGTGGAAAGTTCATGACACTCAAATCTGCTGCTCAGTGGAATGGAGCCTGTCAGCATGTCAGCGGTGACTGTCACCTCCAGACTCCTCCGGTACTCGCTGCCATCACTTTCACTGTACGGAATAGATGCCATGTGTCCACTTGGACTAAATGTTGGAGAAGTGCTGTTGGGTCCTCTCGGGGATTTGTCAGGGACCGTGATCTTGTCTGAGTGTTTCTTATTAATCTCTACCTTGTAGGAGCAAATATCTACTTACATTTTGTCTTAAAAATACAGCAGAGCTGAGTTGTTAGTGTTTTTTGGGAGGTAAACCAAGTCTATTCTCTCAACTGCACTATAATAACAGGTCAATGATAAAGTCAGCTCTGCTGCATCTGTGTGTAGTACGAGGACTTAACATTAGTCATACGATACAATAGGAGCAAAGAATAATATACTTAAGAATTGGGAAAAATAGGATTTGCTCCTAATACATTGACAAATATATACATACATCATTATGGGAAGATGTACCGAAAAAGCAACTCAGCTCCACTACATTAACAACATGACAAACACTGCTACATCTGTTTACTGGCAACATGGCAAAATACATCATATCATCAGGTGTTGTATCCAAAGAGAACAGCTTGGAAGATCTGCTACATCTGTGCCAGAGGAGAAACTCAGCTCTGCTACATCTGTGCCAGAAGAGAAACTCAGCTCTGCTACATCTGTGCCAGAGGAGAAAGTAAGCTCTGCTACATCTGTGCCAGAGGAGAAAGTAAGCTCTGCTACATCTGTGCCAGAAGAGAAACTCAGCTCTGCTACATCTGTGCCAGAGGAGTAACTCAGCCCTGCTACATCTGTGCAAGAGGAGAAACTCTGCTCTGCTACATCTGTACAAGAGGAGTAACTCAGCCCTGCTACATCTGTGCCAGAGGAAGAACTCAGCTCTGCTACATCTGTGCCAGAGGAGAAACTCAGCTCTGCTACATCTGTGCCAGAGGAGAAACTCTGCTCTGCTACATCTGTGCCAGAGGAGAAACTCAGCTCTGCTACATCTGTACCAGAGGAAGAACTCAGCTCTGCTACATCTGTGCCAGTGGAGAAACTCAGCCCTGCTACATCTGTGCCAGAGGAAGAACTCAGCTCTGCTACATCTGTGCCAGAGGAGAAACTCAGCTCTGCTACATCTGTGCCAGAGGAGAAACTCAGCCCTGCTACATCTGTACCAGAGGAGAAACTCTGCTCTGCTACATCTGTACCAGAGGAAGAACTCAGCTCTGCTACATCTGTACCAGAGGAAGAACTCAGCTCTGCTACATCTGTGCCAGAGGAAGAACTCAGCTCTGCTACATCTGTACCAGAGGAAGAACTCAGCTCTGCTACATCTGTGCCAGAGGAGAAACTCAGCTCTGCTACATCTGTACCAGAGGAAGAACTCAGCTCTGCTACATCTGTGCCAGAGGAGAAACTCAGCTCTGCTACATCTGTGCTAGAGGAGAAACTCTGCTCTGCTACATCTGTGCCAGAGGAGAAACTCAGCTCTGCTACATCTGTACCAGAGGAAGAACTCAGCTCTGCTACATCTGTGCCAGTGGAGAAACTCAGCCCTGCTACATCTGTGCCAGAGGAGAAACTCAGCTCTGCTACATCTGTGCCAGAGGAGAAACTCAGCCCTGCTACATCTGTACCAGAGGAAGAACTCAGCTCTGCTACATCTGTGCCAGAGGAGAAACTCAGCTCTGCTACATCTGTACCAGAGGAAGAACTCAGCTCTGCTACATCTGTGCCAGAGGAAGAACTCAGCTCTGCTACATCTGTGCCAGAGGAGAAACTCAGCTCTGCTACATCTGTGCAAGAGGAGAAACTCTGCTCTGCTACATCTGTACAAGAGGAGTAACTCAGCCCTGCTACATCTGTGCCAGAGGAGAAACTCAGCTCTGCTACATCTGTACCAGAGGAAGAACTCAGCTCTGCTACATCTGTGCCAGAGGAGAAACTCAGCTCTGCTACATCTGTGCCAGAGGAGAAACTCTGCTCTGCTACATCTGTGCCAGAGGAAGAACTCAGCTCTGCTACATCTGTACCAGAGGAAGAACTCAGCTCTGCTACATCTGTGCCAGTGGAGAAACTCAGCCCTGCTACATCTGTACCAGAGGAGAAACTCAGCTCTGCTACATCTGTGCCAGAGGAGAAACTCAGCTCTGCTACATCTGTGCCAGAGGAGAAACTCAGCCCTGCTACATCTGTACCAGAGGAAGAACTCAGCTCTGCTACATCTGTGCCAGAGGAGAAACTCAGCTCTGCTACATCTGTGCCAGAGGAGAAACTCAGCCCTGCTACATCTGTGCCAGAGGAGAAACTCAGCTCTGCTACATCTGTGCCAGAGGAGAAAATCTATATGAAAAGAGAAAAATGGGGGCACTCACCAAGGCACTTTTTCATAAAAGAATTTCTTTATTCCATATTCTTTAAAAACATAGGGAGAGAACGACGTTACACCAAGGCGAAGAAAAAAAGGCAACAGCCGTTTCGCACAAACAGCACTTTTTCAAGCCATATAGATGTTCATTTATCAGCTCTGCTACATCTGTGCCAGAGGAGAAACTCAGCTCTGCTACATCTGTACCAGAGGAAGAACTCAGCTCTGCTACATCTGTGCCAGAGGAAGAACTCAGCTCTGCTGCATCTGTGCCAGAAGAGAAACTCAGCTCTGCTACATCTGTGCAAGAGGAGAAACTCTGCTCTGCTACATCTGTACAAGAGGAGTAACTCAGCCCTGCTACATCTGTGCCAGAGGAAGAACTCAGCTCTGCTACATCTGTACCAGAGGAAGAACTCAGCTCTGCTACATCTGTGCCAGTGGAGAAACTCAGCCCTGCTACATCTGTACCAGAGGAGAAACTCAGCTCTGCTACATCTGTGCCAGAGGAGAAACTCAGCTCTGCTACATCTGTGCCAGAGGAGAAACTCAGCCCTGCTACATCTGTACCAGAGGAAGAACTCAGCTCTGCTACATCTGTGCCAGAGGAGAAACTCAGCTCTGCTACATCTGTGCCAGAGGAGAAACTCAGCCCTGCTACATCTGTGCCAGAGGAGAAACTCAGCTCTGCTACATCTGTGCCAGAGGAGAAAATCTATATGAAAAGAGAAAAATGGGGGCACTCACCAAGGCACTTTTTCATAAAAGAATTTCTTTATTCCATATTCTTTAAAAACATAGGGAGAGAACGACGTTACACCAAGGCGAAGAAAAAAAGGCAACAGCCGTTTCGCACAAACAGCACTTTTTCAAGCCATATAGATGTTCATTTATCAGCTCTGCTACATCTGTGCCAGAGGAGAAACTCAGCTCTGCTACATCTGTACCAGAGGAAGAACTCAGCTCTGCTACATCTGTGCCAGAGGAAGAACTCAGCTCTGCTGCATCTGTGCCAGAAGAGAAACTCAGCTCTGCTACATCTGTGCAAGAGGAGAAACTCTGCTCTGCTACATCTGTACAAGAGGAGTAACTCAGCCCTGCTACATCTGTGCCAGAGGAAGAACTCAGCTCTGCTACATCTGTACCAGAGGAGTAACTCAGCTCTGTTCCTTACACTCATGTTAGAACTTTCTAACTCTACAGTTCTATCTCCAGTGACCGGGACGTGACCTCACAGACCCTTCTATGTCACTTCTGGTTTTGGGGTTGCCTGTGGGTTTTCTTTTCCGTTCTTGGGGGTCATTTCCTCAATGTGGTTTGGCCGCTGTTGAATGACAAATTTCATATTCAATATATCAACATAATTCTAGAAGGAACCAACACCTGAAGTGTCACCTAAGGTCAGAGCTCAATCACACCAGAAGACCTTACTATGTGGTCTGGGTCTTATTTTCCCTTCTCCTTCCCATTCCTTATCTGTCCCTTTCTTCATCTTCTTCCTCTCTTTTCTTTCCTCTTTCTCCACCTTCTGACTCTTCCTTCCTTCCTTCCTTCCTTCCTTCCTTCCTTCCTTCCTTCCTTCCTTCCTTCCTTCCTTCCTCTTCCTTTTTCTTCTCTTTTACTCTTTATTCCTTCTAAGTTTGTTTTTTACCCATCTGCTTCATCTTCCTTTGTCTCTTCCTCTCCTTCTCCGTCTTTCTCTTGTTCTTCTCCTTTTCTTTGCTCCTCTTGTCCTTACATTACTTATTCCTGTTTCTTCTTCTTCTTCCCTTCTTTCTATTTTTTCCTTTTTTATTTTCTTTTTCTCTCTCTCTCTTACTCATTTTTATCTTCTTCCTCTTCCTCTTCTTTATCTCCCCTCCCTCCTTCTTACTGTCATCTTCTGGTACTTCCTCCTCCTCCTTACTTCCCTTATCTTCCTCCTCTCCTCCTTCTTTGTTACTCTCTATCTTCTTCCATTCCTTCTTTCTCTTCCTTCATCCTCCTCCTTATCTTCCCCTCCTTCTCCTTCTTCTTCTTCTTCCTCTTCTCTCCTTAGGATTCAGCACAGTCTCCCTGAACATATAAAATTGCTGAAATTTTCAGATTTTTGTCATTGTCATCTTCCTCAGCCATCAGTGGCGAGCCATCCTCAAAATCTGAGACATCCTGATTCACATAAAACCTTGACTGGTTTATCAAAGACTTGTGTGAAGGTATCAAAGCTCCAAAGTTTGTATCTTTTGGGATTTATAATGCAATGTATGGTGAAATACAGTCACAATCTGGAGAAAAAAAGATGAAATCCCCAGAGGTGGCAATATTCTTTACTGTAAGGGCTGCAAATCTGTGAAATAGCCTACCCCATGATCTTGTTCTACACTGTAAAGACTGTGAATGTGTAATAGCCTAACCCAGGAGTAAGAGCTATGAATGTGTGGAATAGCCGACTCCAGGAGCTGGTTCTATACTGTAAGAGCTGGGAATGTGTGGAATAGCCTACTCCAGGAGCTGGTTCTATACTGTAAGAGCTGGGAATGTGTGGAATAGCCTACTCAGGAACTTGTTCTGTACTGTAAAGACTGTGAATCTGTGTAAAAGCCTAACCCAAGAGCTGGGTCTAAACTATAAGATCTGTGAATTCATGTTATAGCCTACCTAGGAGCTGATTCTATAATATGATACCTGTAAATGTGTGGAATAACCTGCCCTAGGAGGAGTTTCTATACTGTAAGGACTGTGAATCTATGGAATAGCCTATCCCACAGCTGGCTTTTTACCGTAAGGACTGTGAATCGGTTGAATAGCCTACCCCAGGAGAGGGTCACAGTAGTCACATCTGACAGCTTCAAAAACATCTTAGCTACCTATTTACAGCACAATAATATTGACACTTACAGAAATGTATAAAATACTTGTTCCATTCAGACTTGCCATTTCCCATCCCTTGGTAGAACCTCATGGGCTTAAATCCTTTCGTAACTTTACTGGCCATGTCACTGTGATCACAACAACTCTATCCTGACTTCTGGCAGCAGTGAGATCACCATCATTTCCATCCTCATTGCCCTCAAATATTCCGGCCAAGCTTGAAATGTTGTGGAGAAAATTCCATCACTTATAGAAATATTACTGAGCCAAAACATTGAAATGTATCAATAAAGAACAGGAAGGAACTGGGAAAATTGTGAAGCCCCAATAATGGATGGACAACAAGTTTTGTTTGTGTCTGTGTTGTGGCCACGTTCTTAGATGTGTCTGTGTGTTCTGGTCCGAGTGTCTACATAGCGAGGACATCATACGTATGTATCTATAGAGACAAAACTCAGAATCTATTACACACATTTATCTCATTGACATTATATAACTAGTTGTTGGCTAAGAATACTGCAGTCACCTATGGAGGAATATATGATGAATGAACCTGCTTTCTTATATTTAGTTACAAAGAAAAAAATATTCTTGTTTTATTAGTAACAAAAACAGATACAATAAAATCTTCATGACAAAGCAAGATCTGCTCTAGAATATCTCCCATAGTGGCTTATTGCACAGAAAACTATAAAAAGGCAAAATAAATCAAAGTACAGGAACTTATATATCTGAAAATGTGCGACTACAATCCATAAGGAATATAATACTACCTCCTATGTACAAGAATATAACTACTATAATACTACTCCTATGTACAAGAATATAACTACTATAATACTGCTCCTATATACAAGAATATAACTACTATAATACTGCTCCTATATACAAGAATATAACTACTATAATACTGCTCCTATGTACAAGAATATAACTACTATAATACTACTCCTATGTACAAGAATATAACTACTATAATACTACTCCTATGTACAAGAATAGAACTACTAGAGATGAGCGAACACTAAAATGTTCGAGGTTCGAAATTCGATTCGAACAGCCGCTCAATGTTCGTGTGTTCGAACGGGTTTCGAACCCCATTATAGTCTATGGGGAACAGATACTCGTTAAGGGGGAAACCCAAATCCGTGTCTGGAGGGTCACCAAGTCCACTATGACACCCCAGGAAATGATGCCAACACCTCTGGAATGACACTGGGACAGCAGGGGAAGCATGTCTGGGGGCATCTAACACACCAAAGACCCTCTATTACCCCAACATCACAGCCTAACAACTACACACTTTACACACTCAATACCACCTCTCTGACAGTAGGAAAACACCTTGAAACGTGTGTATTTGGCACTTGCAGTGAGGAGAGCTTGTCACCAGCAGTGAATTTGGCCCTTGTAGTAAGTTGAGGTTGGCACCAACATTTGTTTTGAAAATCAGGGTGGATTGAGCCTCTAACCAGCAGAGTTTGGGCAAATTCATGGTGGAGGGAGCCTCTAAAAACCCCAGTTTGGACCAATTCATGGTGGAGGGAGCCTCTAACCAGCCCAGTTTGGGCAAATTCATGGTGGAGGGAGCCTCTAAAAAACCCAGTTTGGACCAATTCATGGTGGAGGGAGCCTCTAACCAGCCCAGTTTGGGCAAATTCATGGTGGAGGGAGCCTCTAACCAGCCCAGTTTGGACCAATTAATGGTGGAGGGAGCCTCTAACCAGCCCAGTTTGGACCAATTAATGGTGAAGGGAGCCTCTAACCAGCCCAGTTTGGACCAATTAATGGTGGAGGGAGCCTCTAACCACCCCAGTTTGGACCAATTCATGGTGGAGGGAGCCTCTAACCAGCCCAGTTTGGACCAATTCATGGTGGAGGGAGCCTCTAAAAAACCCAGTTTGGACCAATTCATGGTGGAGGGAGCCTCTAAACAGCCCAGTTTGGGCAAATTCATGGTGGAGGGAGCCTCTAAACAGCCCAGTTTGGGCAAATTCATGGTGGAGGGAGCCTCTAACCAGCCCAGTTTGGACCAATTAATGGTGGAGGGAGCCTCTAACCAGCCCAGTTTGGACCAATTAATGGTGGAGGGAGCCTCTAACCACCCCAGTTTGGACCAATTCATGGTGGAGGGAGCCTCTAAACAGCCAAGTTTGGACCAATTCATGGTGGAGGGAGCCTCTAAAAACCCCAGTTTGGATCAATTCATGGTGGAGGGAGCCTCTAACCAGCCCAGTTTGGGCAAATTCATGGTGGAGGGAGCCTCTAAACAGCCCAGTTTGGGCAAATTCATGGTGGAGGGAGCCTCTAAAAAACCCAGTTTGGACCAATTCATGGTGGAGGGAGCCTCTAAACAGCCAAGTTTGGACCAATTCATGGTGGAGGGAGCCTCTAAACAGCCAAGTTTGGACCAATTCATGGTGAAGGGAGCCTCTAAAAACCCGTTTGGACCAATTCATGGTGGAGGGAGCCTCTAACCAGCCCAGTTTGGGCAAATTCATGGTGGAGGGAGCCTCTAAACAGCCCAGTTTGGGCAAATTCATGGTGGAGGGAGCCTCTAACCAGCCCAGTTTGGACCAATTAATGGTGGAGGGAGCCTCTAACCAGCCCAGTTTGGACCAATTAATGGTGGAGGGAGCCTCTAACCAGCCCAGTTTGGACCAATTAATGGTGGAGGGAGCCTCTAACCACCCCAGTTTGGACCAATTCATGGTGGAGGGAGCCTCTAACCAGCCCAGTTTGGGCAAATTCATGGTGGAGGGAGCCTCTAACCAGCCCAGTTTGGACCAATTAATGGTGGAGGGAGCCTCTAACCAGCCCAGTTTGGACCAATTAATGGTGGAGGGAGCCTCTAACCACCCCAGTTTGGACCAATTCATGGTGGAGGGAGCCTCTAAACAGCCAAGTTTGGACCAATTCATGGTGGAGGGAGCCTCTAAAAACCCCAGTTTGGACCAATTCATGGTGGAGGGAGCCTCTAACCAGCCCAGTTTGGGCAAATTCATGGTGGAGGGAGCCTCTAAACAGCCCAGTTTGGGCAAATTCATGGTGGAGGGAGCCTCTAACCAGCCCAGTTTGGACCAATTAATGGTGGAGGGAGCCTCTAACCAGCCCAGTTTGGACCAATTAATGGTGGAGGGAGCCTCTAACCACCCCAGTTTGGACCAATTCATGGTGGAGGGAGCCTCTAACCAGCCCAGTTTGGACCAATTCATGGTGGAGGGAGCCTCTAAAAAACCCAGTTTGGACCAATTCATGGTGGAGGGAGCCTCTAAACAGCCCAGTTTGGGCAAATTCATGGTGGAGGGAGCCTCTAAACAGCCCAGTTTGGGCAAATTCATGGTGGAGGGAGCCTCTAACCAGCCCAGTTTGGACCAATTAATGGTGGAGGGAGCCTCTAACCAGCCCAGTTTGGACCAATTAATGGTGGAGGGAGCCTCTAACCACCCCAGTTTGGACCAATTCATGGTGGAGGGAGCCTCTAAACAGCCAAGTTTGGACCAATTCATGGTGGAGGGAGCCTCTAAAAACCCCAGTTTGGACCAATTCATGGTGGAGGGAGCCTCTAACCAGCCCAGTTTGGGCAAATTCATGGTGGAGGGAGCCTCTAACCAGCCCAGTTTGGGCAAATTCATGGTGGAGGGAGCCTCTAAACAGCCCAGTTTGGACCAATTAATGGTGGAGGGAGCCTCTAACCAGCCCAGTTTGGACCAATTAATGGTGGAGGGAGCATCTAACCACCCCAGTTTGGACCAATTCATGGTGGAGGGAGCCTCTAAACAGCCAAGTTTGGACCAATTCATGGTGGAGGGAGCCTCTAAAAACCCCAGTTTGGACCAATTCATGGTGGAGGGAGCCTCTAACCAGCCCAGTTTGGGCAAATTCATGGTGGAGGGAGCCTCTAAACAGCCCAGTTTGGGCAAATTCATGGTGGAGGGAGCCTCTAACCAGCCCAGTTTGGACCAATTAATGGTGGAGGGAGCCTCTAACCAGCCTAGTTTGGACCAATTAATGGTGGAGGGAGCCTCTAACCACCCCAGTTTGGACCAATTCATGGTGGAGGGAGCCTCTAACCAGCCCAGTTTGGACCAATTCATGGTGGAGGGAGCCTCTAAAAAACCCAGTTTGGACCAATTCATGGTGGAGGGAGCCTCTAAACAGCCCAGTTTGGGCAAATTCATGGTGGAGGGAGCCTCTAAACAGCCCAGTTTGGGCAAATTCATGGTGGAGGGAGCCTCTAACCAGCCCAGTTTGGACCAATTAATGGTGGAGGGAGCCTCTAACCAGCCCAGTTTGGACCAATTAATGGTGGAGGGAGCCTCTAACCACCCCAGTTTGGACCAATTCATGGTGGAGGGAGCCTCTAAACAGCCAAGTTTGGACCAATTCATGGTGGAGGGAGCCTCTAAAAACCCCAGTTTGGACCAATTCATGGTGGAGGGAGCCTCTAACCAGCCCAGTTTGGGCAAATTCATGGTGGAGGGAGCCTCAAACCAGCCCAGTTTGGGCAAATTCATGGTGGAGGGAGCCTCTAAACAGCCCAGTTTGGGCAAATTCATGGTGGAGGGAGCCTCTAACCAGCCCAGTTTGGACCAATTAATGGTGGAGGGAGCCTCTAACCAGCCCAGTTTGGACCAATTAATGGTGGAGGGAGCCTCTAACCACCCCAGTTTGGACCAATTCATGGTGGAGGGAGCCTCTAAACAGCCAAGTTTGGACCAATTCATGGTGGAGGGAGCCTCTAAAAACCCCAGTTTGGAACAATTCATGGTGGAGGGAGCCTCTAACCAGCCCAGTTTGGGCAAATTCATGGTGGAGGGAGCCTCTAAACAGCCCAGTTTGGGCAAATTCATGGTGGAGGGAGCCTCTAACCAGCCCAGTTTGGACCAATTAATGGTGGAGGGAGCCTCTAACCAGCCCAGTTTGGACCAATTAATGGTGGAGGGAGCCTCTAACCACCCCAGTTTGGACCAATTCATGGTGGAGGGAGCCTCTAACCAGCCCAGTTTGCACCAATTCATGGTGGAGGGAGCCTCTAAAAAACCCAGTTTGGACCAATTCATGGTGGAGGGAGCCTCTAAACAGCCCAGTTTGGGCAAATTCATGGTGGAGGGAGCCTCTAAACAGCCCAGTTTGGGCAAATTCATGGTGGAGGGAGCCTCTAACCAGCCCAGTTTGGACCAATTAATGGTGGAGGGAGCCTCTAACCAGCCCAGTTTGGACCAATTAATGGTGGAGGGAGCCTCTAACCACCCCAGTTTGGACCAATTCATGGTGGAGGGAGCCTCTAAACAGCCAAGTTTGGACCAATTCATGGTGGAGGGAGCCTCTAAAAACCCCAGTTTGGACCAATTCATGGTGGAGGGAGCCTCTAACCAGCCCAGTTTGGGCAAATTCATGGTGGAGGGAGCCTCTAAACAGCCCAGTTTGGGCAAATTCATGGTGGAGGGAGCCTCTAAAAAACCCAGTTTGGACCAATTCATGGTGGAGGGAGCCTCTAAACAGCCAAGTTTGGACCAATTCATGGTGGAGGGAGCCTCTAAACAGCCCAGTTTGGGCAAATTCATGGTGGAGGGAGCCTCTAAAAAACCCAGTTTGGACCAATTCATGGTGGAGGGAGCCTCTAAACAGCCAAGTTTGGACCAATTCATGGTGAAGGGAGCCTCTAAAAACCCGTTTGGACCAATTCATGGTGGAGGAAGCCTCTAACCAGCCCAGTTTGGGCAAATTCATGGTGGAGGGAGCCTCTAAACAGCCCAGTTTGGGCAAATTCATGGTGGAGGGAGCCTCTAACCAGCCAGTTTGGACCATTAATGGTGGAGGGAGCCTCTAACCAGCCCAGTTTGGACCAATTAATGGTGGAGGGAGCCTCTAACCAGCCCAGTTTGGACCAATTAATGGTGGAGGGAGCCTCTAACCACCCCAGTTTGGACCAATTCATGGTGGAGGGAGCCTCTAACCAGCCCAGTTTGGGCAAATTCATGGTGGAGGGAGCCTCTAACCAGCCCAGTTTGGACCAATTAATGGTGGAGGGAGCCTCTAACCAGCCCAGTTTGGACCAATTAATGGTGGAGGGAGCCTCTAACCACCCCAGTTTGGACCAATTCATGGTGGAGGGAGCCTCTAAACAGCCAAGTTTGGACCAATTCATGGTGGAGGGAGCCTCTAAAAACCCCAGTTTGGACCAATTCATGGTGGAGGGAGCCTCTAACCAGCCCAGTTTGGGCAAATTCATGGTGGAGGGAGCCTCTAAACAGCCCAGTTTGGGCAAATTCATGGTGGAGGGAGCCTCTTAAAAAACCCAGTTTGGACCAATTCATGGTGGAGGGAGCCTCTAAACAGCCAAGTTTGGACCAATTCATGGTGGAGGGAGCCTCTAAACAGCCAAGTTTGGACCAATTCATGGTGAAGGGAGCCTCTAAAAACCCGTTTGGACCAATTCATGGTGGAGGGAGCCTCTAACCAGCCCAGTTTGGACCAATTAATGGTGGAGGGAGCCTCTAACCACCCCAGTTTGGACCAATTCATGGTGGAGGGAGCCTCTAACCAGCCCAGTTTGGACCAATTCATGGTGGAGGGAGCCTCTAAAAAAACCCAGTTTGGACCAATTCATGGTGGAGGGAGCCTCTAAACAGCCCAGTTTGGGCAAATTCATGGTGGAGGGAGCCTCTAAACAGCCCAGTTTGGACCAATTAATGGTGGAGGGAGCCTCTAACCACCCCAGTTTGGACCAATTCATGGTGGAGGGAGCCTCTAACCAGCCCAGTTTGGGCAAATTCATGGTGGAGGGAGCCTCTAACCAGCCCAGTTTGGACCAATTAATGGTGGAGGGAGCCTCTAACCAGCCCAGTTTGGACCAATTAATGGTGGAGGGAGCCTCTAACCACCCCAGTTTGGACCAATTCATGGTGGAGGGAGCCTCTAAACAGCCAAGTTTGGACCAATTCATGGTGGAGGGAGCCTCTAAAAACCCCAGTTTGGACCAATTAATGGTGGAGGGAGCCTCTAACCAGCCCAGTTTGGGCAAATTCATGGTGGAGGGAGCCTCTAAACAGCCCAGTTTGGGCAAATTCATGGTGGAGGGAGCCTCTAACCAGCCCAGTTTGGACCAATTAATGGTGGAGGGAGCCTCTAACCAGCCCAGTTTGGACCAATTAATGGTGGAGGGAGCCTCTAACCACCCCAGTTTGGACCAATTCATGGTGGAGGGAGCCTCTAACCAGCCCAGTTTGGACCAATTCATGGTGGAGGGAGCCTCTAAAAACCCAGTTTGGACCAATTCATGGTGGAGGGAGCCTCTAAACAGCCCAGTTTGGGCAAATTCATGGTGGAGGGAGCCTCTAAACAGCCCAGTTTGGGCAAATTCATGGTGGAGGGAGCCTCTAACCACCCCAGTTTGGACCAATTAATGGTGGAGGGAGCCTCTAACCAGCCCAGTTTGGACCAATTAATGGTGGAGGGAGCCTCTAACCACCCCAGTTTGGACCAATTCATGGTGGAGGGAGCCTCTAAACAGCCAAGTTTGGACCAATTCATGGTGGAGGGAGCCTCTAAAAACCCCAGTTTGGACCAATTCATGGTGGAGGGGAGCCTCTAACCAGCCCAGTTTGGGCAAATTCATGGTGGAGGGAGCCTCTAACCAGCCCAGTTTGGGCAAATTCATGGTGGAGGGAGCCTCTAAACAGCCCAGTTTGGGCAAATTCATGGTGGAGGGAGCCTCTAACCAGCCCAGTTTGGACCAATTAATGGTGGAGGGAGCCTCTAACCAGCCAAGTTTGGACCAATTAATGGTGGAGGGAGCCTCTAACCAGCCCAGTTTGGACCAATTAATGGTGGAGGGAGCCTCTAACCACCCCAGTTTGGACCAATTCATGGTGGAGGGAGCCTCTAACCAGCCCAGTTTGGGCAAATTCATGGTGGAGGGAGCCTCTAACCAGCCCAGTTTGGACCAATTAATGGTGGAGGGAGCCTCTAACCAGCCCAGTTTGGACCAATTAATGGTGGAGGGAGCCTCTAACCACCCCAGTTTGGACCAATTCATGGTGGAGGGAGCCTCTAACAGCCAAGTTTGGACCAATTCATGGTGGAGGGAGCCTCTAAAAACCCCAGTTTGGACCAATTCATGGTGGAGGGAGCCTCTAACCAGCCCAGTTTGGGCAAATTCATGGTGGAGGGAGCCTCTAAACAGCCCAGTTTGGGGCAAATTCATGGTGGAGGGAGCCTCTAACCAGCCCAGTTTGGACCAATTAATGGTGGAGGGAGCCTCTAACCAGCCCAGTTTGGACCAATTAATGGTGGAGGGAGCCTCTAACCACCCCAGTTTGGACCAATTCATGGTGGAGGGAGCCTCTAACCAGCCCAGTTTGGACCAATTCATGGTGGAGGGAGCCTCTAAAAAACCCAGTTTGGACCAATTCATGGTGGAGGGAGCCTCTAAACAGCCCAGTTTGGGCAAATTCATGGTGGAGGGAGCCTCTAAACAGCCCAGTTTGGGCAAATTCATGGTGGAGGGAGCCTCTAACCAGCCCAGTTTGGACCAATTAATGGTGGAGGGAGCCTCTAACCAGCCCAGTTTGGACCAATTAATGGTGGAGGGAGCCTCTAACCACCCCAGTTTGGACCAATTCATGGTGGAGGGAGCCTCTAAACAGCCAAGTTTGGACCAATTCATGGTGGAGGGAGCCTCTAAAAACCCCAGTTTGGACCAATTCATGGTGGAGGGAGCCTCTAACCAGCCCAGTTTGGGCAAATTCATGGTGGAGGGAGCCTCTAAACAGCCCAGTTTGGGCAAATTCATGGTGGAGGGAGCCTCTAAAAAACCCAGTTTGGACCAATTCATGGTGGAGGGAGCCTCTAAACAGCCAAGTTTGGACCAATTCATGGTGGAGGGAGCCTCTAAACAGCCAAGTTTGGACCAATTCATGGTGAAGGGAGCCTCTAAAAACCCGTTTGGACCAATTCATGGTGGAGGGAGCCTCTAACCAGCCCAGTTTGGGCAAATTCATGGTGGAGGGAGCCTCTAAACAGCCCAGTTTGGGCAAATTCATGGTGGAGGGAGCCTCTAACCAGCCCAGTTTGGACCAATTAATGGTGGAGGGAGCCTCTAACCAGCCCAGTTTGGACCAATTAATGGTGGAGGGAGCCTCTAACCAGCCCAGTTTGGACCAATTAATGGTGGAGGGAGCCTCTAACCACCCCAGTTTGGACCAATTCATGGTGGAGGGAGCCTCTAACCAGCCCAGTTTGGGCAAATTCATGGTGGAGGGAGCCTCTAACCAGCCCAGTTTGGACCAATTAATGGTGGAGGGAGCCTCTAACCAGCCCGGTTTGGACCAATTAATGGTGGAGGGAGCCTCTAACCACCCCAGTTTGGACCAATTCATGGTGGAGGGAGCCTCTAAACAGCCAAGTTTGGACCAATTCATGGTGGAGGGAGCCTCTAAAAACCCCAGTTTGGACCAATTCATGGTGGAGGGAGCCTCTAACCAGCCCAGTTTGGGCAAATTCATGGTGGAGGGAGCCTCTAAACAGCCCAGTTTGGGCAAATTCATGGTGGAGGGAGCCTCTAAAAAACCCAGTTTGGACCAATTCATGGTGGAGGGAGCCTCTAAACAGCCAAGTTTGGACCAATTCATGGTGGAGGGAGCCTCTAAACAGCCAAGTTTGTACCAATTCATGGTGAAGGGAGCCTCTAAAAACCCGTTTGGACCAATTCATGGTGGAGGGAGCCTCTAACCAGCCCAGTTTGGACCAATTAATGGTGGAGGGAGCCTCTAACCACCCCAGTTTGGACCAATTCATGGTGGAGGGAGCCTCTAACCAGCCCAGTTTGGACCAATTCATGGTGGAGGGAGCCTCTAAAAAACCCAGTTTGGACCAATTCATGGTGGAGGGAGCCTCTAAACAGCCCAGTTTGGGCAAATTCATGGTGGAGGGAGCCTCTAAACAGCCCAGTTTGGGCAAATTCATGGTGGAGGGAGCCTCCAACCAGCCCAGTTTGGACCAATTAATGGTGGAGGGAGCCTCTAACCAGCCCAGTTTGGACCAATTAATGGTGGAGGGAGCCTCTAAACAGCCAAGTTTGGACCAATTCATGGTGGAGGGAGCCTCTAAAAACCCCAGTTTGGACCAATTCATGGTGGAGGGAGCCTCTAACCAGCCCAGTTTGGACCAATTAATGGTGGAGGGAGCCTCTAACCAGCCCAGTTTGGACCAATTAATGGTGGAGGGAGCCTCTAACCACCCCAGTTTGGACCAATTCATGGTGGAGGGAGCCTCTAAACAGCCAAGTTTGGACCAATTCATGGTGAAGGGAGCCTCTAAAAACCCGTTTGGACCAATTCATGGTGGAGGGAGCCTCTAACCAGCCCAGTTTGGACCAATTAATGGTGGAGGGAGCCTCTAACCACCCCAGTTTGGACCAATTCATGGTGGAGGGAGCCTCTAACCAGCCCAGTTTGGACCAATTCATGGTGGAGGGAGCCTCTAAAAAACCCAGTTTGGACCAATTCATGGTGGAGGGAGCCTCTAAACAGCCCAGTTTGGGCAAATTCATGGTGGAGGGAGCCTCTAAACAGCCCAGTTTGGGCAAATTCATGGTGGAGGGAGCCTCTAACCAGCCCAGTTTGGACCAATTAATGGTGGAGGGAGCCTCTAACCAGCCCAGTTTGGACCAATTAATGGTGGAGGGAGCCTCTAACCAGCCCAGTTTGGACCAATTAATGGTGGAGGGAGCCTCTAAACAGCCAAGTTTGGACCAATTCATGGTGGAGGGAGCCTCTAAAAACCCCAGTTTGGACCAATTAATGGTGGAGGGAGCCTCTAACCAGCCCAGTTTGGACCAATTAATGGTGGAGGGAGCCTCTAACCAGCCCAGTTTGGACCAATTAATGGTGGAGGGAGCCTCTAACCACCCCAGTTTGGACCAATTCATGGTGGAGGGAGCCTCTAAACAGCCAAGTTTGGACCAATTCATGGTGAAGGGAGCCTCTAAAAACCCGTTTGGACCAATTCATGGTGGAGGGAGCCTCTAACCAGCCCAGTTTGGACCAATTAATGGTGGAGGGAGCCTCTAACCACCCCAGTTTGGACCAATTCATGGTGGAGGGAGCCTCTAACCAGCCCAGTTTGGACCAATTCATGGTGGAGGGAGCCTCTAAAAAACCCAGTTTGGACCAATTCATGGTGGAGGGAGCCTCTAAACAGCCCAGTTTGGGCAAATTCATGGTGGAGGGAGCCTCTAAACAGCCCAGTTTGGGCAAATTCATGGTGGAGGGAGCCTCTAACCAGCCCAGTTTGGACCAATTCATGGTGAAGGGAGCCTCTAAAAACCCGTTTGGACCAATTCATGGTGGAGGGAGCCTCTAACCAGCCCAGTTTGGGCAAATTCATGGTGGAGGGAGCCTCTAAACAGCCAAGTTTGGACCAATTCATGGTGAAGGGAGCCTCTAAAAACCCGTTTGGACCAATTCATGGTGGAGGGAGCCTCTAACCAGCCCAGTTTGGGCAAATTCATGGTGGAGGGAGCCTCTAAACAGCCCAGTTTGGGCAAATTCATGGTGGAGGGAGCCTCTAAAAAACCCAGTTTGGACCAATTCATGGTGGAGGGAGCCTCTAAACAGCCAAGTTTGGACCAATTCATGGTGGAGGGAGCCTCTAAACAGCCAAGTTTGGACCAATTCATGGTGAAGGGAGCCTCTAAAAACCCGTTTGGACCAATTCATGGTGGAGGGAGCCTCTAACCAGCCCAGTTTGGGCAAATTCATGGTGGAGGGAGCCTCTAAACAGCCCAGTTTGGGCAAATTCATGGTGGAGGGAGCCTCTAACCAGCCCAGTTTGGACCAATTAATGGTGGAGGGAGCCTCTAAAAAACCCAGTTTGGACCAATTCATGGTGGAGGGAGCCTCTAAACAGCCCAGTTTGGGCAAATTCATGGTGGAGGGAGCCTCTAAACAGCCCAGTTTGGACCAATTCATGGTGGAGGGAGCCTCTAAACAGCCCAGTTTGGGCAAATTCATGGTGGAAGGAGCCTCTAACCAGCAGAGTTGTGGGAAAGCAGGGTGGAGGGAGCCTCTAACCAGCAGAGTTGGTGGAAATCAGGGTGGAGGGAGCCTCTAACCAGCAGAGTTGGGGGAAATCATGTTGGAGGGAGCCTAGTATTAGCAGAATTGTGCAACGCTTATGGTGGATGAGTATGAGGATGCGGAGGAATTGGAGAGGTTGAGTACAGACATGGAGTTTCATGTTGGGGTGCTTTACACAGGTGGGCACAAAAATGACGGCTCTACCCAGTGGTGGTTCATTTTTATCAAAGTGAGCCGGTCGGCACTCTCAGCTGACAGACGGGTGCGCTTGTCAGTGATGATGCCACCGGCTGCACTGAACACCCTCTCAGATAGGACGCTGGCGGCAGGACAGGACAGCACCTCCAAGGCATATAGGGCAAGTTCAAGCCACAGGTCCAACTTCGACACCCAATACGTGTAGGGCGCAGAGGGGTCGGAGAGGACAGGGCTGTGGTCGGAAAGGTATTCCCGCAACATGCGCCTATACTTCTCACGCCTGGTGACACTAGGACCCTCCGTGGCGGCACTTTGGCGAGGGGGTGCCATCAAGGTGTCCCAGACCTTAGACAGTGTGCCCCTCGTTTGTGTGGACCGGTGAGAACTTGGTTGCCTACTGGAGGAACTGCCCTCCCTGCCGCCAACGTCACATGCTGGAAACATCTCCATCATATTCTGCACCAATTGCCTGTGGCAAGCATTGATGCGATTGGCCCTCCCCTCTACCGGAATAAAAGACGAGATGTTGTTTTTATACCGGGGGTCAAGGATAGCAAAGATCCAGTACTGGTTGTCCTCCATGATTTTGACAATACGCTTGTCGGTTGTAAAGCACCCCAACATGAACTCAGCCATGTCTGCCACAGTGTTAGTTGGCATGACTCCTCTGGCCCCACCGGAAAGTTCAATCTCCATTTCCTCCTCATCCTCCATGTCTACCCATCCGCGCTGCAACAATGGGACGATTCGAAGTTGCCCGGAAGCCTCCTGTATCACCATCACATCATCGGACAACTCTTCTTCCTCCTCCTCCTCCTCCTCCTCCTCCATTAAACGCAGTGAAGCGGACAGATGTGTGGACCTACTCTCCAGCTGTGACGGATCGGATGCTATCCCTAACTCCTCTGTGTGATCTGAGTTATCCCTGATGTCAATCAGGGATTCTCTCAGAACACACAAGAGCGGGATTGTAAGGCTCACCATCGCATCCTCAGAGCTCACCCTCCTTGTGGACTCCTCAAAGACCCGTAGGATGTCACAAAGGTCTCTCATCCATGGCCACTCATGGATGTGAAACTGAGGCAGCTGACTTTGTGGCACCCTAGGGTTTTGTAGCTGGTATTCCATCAAAGGTCTCTGCTGCTCAACCACTCTATTCAACATCTGAAACGTTGAGTTCCAGCATGTGGGGACGTCGCACAAAAGCCGGTGTTGTGGCACATGCAGGCGTTGCTGGAGAGATTTTAAGCTAGCAGCGGCTACTGTCGACTTGCGAAAGTGGGCGCACATGCGCCGCACTTTCACCAGTAGCTCTGGAACATTGGGGTAGCTCTTTAGGAAACGTTGCACCACTAGGTTGAAGACGTGGGCCAGGCATGGAACATGTTGGAGTCCGGCAAGCTCCAGAGCTGCTACCAGGTTCCGGCCGTTATCACAAACGACCATGCCTGGGCCCAGGTGCAGCGGCTCAAACCATATTGCCGTCTCATCGAGGAGGGCATCCCTCACCTCGGAGGCAGTGTGCTGTCTGTCCCCCAAGCTGATCAGCTTCAGCACAGCCTGCTGACGTCTACCAACGCCAGTGCTGCAACGTTTCCAACTCGTAGCTGGGGTCAATCTAACAGCGGAGGAGGAGGCGGTGGCGGAGGAGGAGGCGGTGGCGGAGGAGGAGGCGGTAGAGGAGGAGGAGGAGGGGGGTGTTCTTCTCGTGTCCCTGCCAGGAATGTTAGGCGGGGAGACGAGGTACACCGGGCCAGTTTGGGAAGCAGTCCCAGCCTCAACTACATTCACCCAGTGTGCCGTCAGTGAAATGTAGCGTCCCTGTCCGCATGCACTTGTCCACGCGTCGGTGGTCAAGTGGACCTTTGTGCAAAGCGCGGAACTAAGGGCCCGCCTGATGTTGAGTGACACGTGCTGGTGCAAGGCGGGGACGGCACACCGGGAGAAGTAGTGACGGCTAGGGACGGCATAGCGAGGTGCCGCAGTTGCCATCAGGTCCAGGAAGGCGGGAGTTTCAACAAGCCGGAACGCCAACATCTCCTGGGCCAGCAGTTTAGCGATGTTGGCGTTCAAGGCTTGCGCGTGTGGGTGGTTAGCAGTGTATTTCTGCCGCCGCTCCAATGTCTGAGAGATGGTGGGTTGTTGTAAAGAAACGCCTGATGGTGCCTTTGATGGTGCAGGAGAAGGAGATAAGACAGGACCAGGGGAGGATGAGGTAGAAGTCAACAAAGTGGCGGAGGCAGATGAAGTGGTGTCCTGGCTCGTCCTCTGGAGTGCATCGCCAGCACAGTCAGCAGTGGCAGTGGCAGAGGCAGAGGCAGTGGCAGAGGCAGTGGCAGTGGCGTGAACGGCAGGCGGCCTTTGTCCTGCCGTTGCTGCCTGCCACTGATTCCAGTGCTTGGATTCCAAATGACGGCGCATTGAAGTGGTGGACAGGTTGCTCTTCTCAGAGCCCCTAATCAATTTCGAGAGGCAAATTGTGCAGACAACACTATATCTGTCCTCGGCGCATTCCTTGAAAAAACTCCACACCTTCGAGAAACGTGCCCTCGAGGTGGGAGTTTTTCGGGGCTGGGTACGAACTGGAACATCTTGGGAGATTCCGGGTGTGGCCTGGCTTCGCCTAAGCTGCTGACCTCTGCCTCTGCCTCTAGCTACCCTTTTTGGTGCTGCACCTGCCTTAACATCCACACTACTTTCCCCGCTTGACATCCCCCCTGTCCAGGTCGGGTCAGTGTCCTCATCATCCACCACTTCCTCTTCCAACTCCTGTCTCATCTCCTCCTCCCGCACAATGCGCCGGTCAACTGGATGCCCTGACGGCAACTGCGTCACATCATCGTCGATGAGGGTGGGTTGCTGGTCATCCACCACCAAATCGAACGGAGATGGAGGAGACTCTAGTGTTTGAGCATCTGGACACAGATGCTCCTCTGTTAGGTTCGTGGAATCGTGACGTGGAGAGGCAGGTTGAGGGACAATGAAAGGAGCGGAGAACAGCTCTGGGGAGCAGGGACAGTTTGGGTTATTGTTCTGTAAAGCTTCGGAATTTTGGGAGGAAGGAAGACAAGACTGTTGGGTAATAGGAGGAGAGGAGGCAGAGTCTGACTGGCTGCTGGACAATGTGCTGTAAGCGTTCTCTGACAGCCATTGCAAGACCTGTTCCGGGTTCTCGGGCCTACTAAGGTTTGTACCCTGCAGTTTAGTTAATGTGGCAAGCAACCCTGGCACTGTGGAGTGGCGCAATGCTTGCTGCCCCACAGGAGTAGGCACGGGACGCCCTGTGGCTTCACTGCTACCTTGCTCCCCAGAACCATTCCCCCGACCTCGCCCACGGCCTCGTCCACGTCCCTTTCCGGGAGCCTTGCGCATTTTGAATTCCTAGTTAGAAATTGGCACTGTATACCAGTAGTAAAAATTGTGGGTGCACGTAACCCCAATATATTCTTTGAATTCCCAGTCAGACACTGGCACTATATGGCAGTAGCAAGAAATGAGGGTATTTGTATTCCCAATATACTCTTTGAATTCCCAGTCAGACAATGGCACTGTATACCAGTAGTAAAAATTGTGGGTGCACGTAACCCCAATATATTCTTTGAATTACCAGTCAGAAACTGGCACTATATGGCAGTAGCAAGAAATGAGGGTATTTATAACCCCAATATATTCTTTGAATTCCCAGTCAGACAATGGCACTGTATACCAGTAGTAAAAATTGTGGGTGCACGTAACCCCAATATATTCTTTGAATTCCCAGTCAGAAACTGGCACTATATGGCAGTAGCAAGAAATGAGGGTATTTGTATTCCCAATATACTCTTTGAATTCCCAGTCAGACAATGGCACTGTATACCAGTAGTAAAAATTGTGGGTGCACGTAACCCCAATATATTCTTTGAATTACCAGTCAGAAACTGGCACTATATGGCAGTAGCAAGAAATGAGGGTATTTGTATTCCCAATATACTCTTTGAATTCCCAGTCAGACAATGGCACTGTATACCAGTAGTAAAAATTGTGGGTGCACGTAACCCCAATATATTCTTTGAATTACCAGTCAGAAACTGGCACTATATGGCAGTAGCAAGAAATGAGGGTATTTATAACCCCAATATATTCTTTGAATTCCCAGTCAGACAATGGCACTGTATACCAGTAGTAAAAATTGTGGGTGCACGTAACCCCAATATATTCTTTGAATTCCCAGTCAGACACTGGCACTATATGGCAGTAGCAAGAAATGAGGGTATTTGTATTCCCAATATATTCTTTGAATTCCCAGTCAGACAATGGCACTGTATACCAGTAGTAAAAATTGTGGGTGCACGTAACCCCAATATATTCTTTGAATTACCAGTCAGAAACTGGCACTATATGGCAGTAGCAAGAAATGAGGGTATTTGTATTCCCAATATATTCTTTGAATTCCCAGTCAGACAATGGCACTGTATACCAGTAGTAAAAATTGTGGGTGCACGTAACCCCAATATATTCTTTGAATTACCAGTCAGAAACTGGCACTATATGGCAGTAGCAAGAAATGAGGGTATTTATAACCCCAATATATTCTTTGAATTCCCAGTCAGACAATGGCACTGTATACCAGTAGTAAAAATTGTGGGTGCACGTAACCCCAATATATTCTTTGAATTACCAGTCAGAAACTGGCACTATATGGCAGTAGCAAGAAATGAGGGTATTTATAACCCCAATATATTCTTTGAATTCCCAGTCAGACAATGGCACTGTATACCAGTAGTAAAAATTGTGGGTGTATATAGCCCCAATTCTATTGCTAGGGGACTTGCAGGGTATTTCTGGGGTGAAGGTGGGGGGGCACACCGTTGGAACGGGTATCGGGGTATATATCGGGTATACGGGAATACACTGACAGTGTATTCCATTCAGGATCCTGGGAAAGCTGGGTTGCGGCGATTGAGCCCGTCAGTGCCACGTTACACTGACAAGCTTCTCCCTGGAATTTAGCTCTTACAAGAGCTGTTGGTTGTCTTCTCCTTCCTATCCTAGCCTGTCCCTGCCTACCCAGAATCTAAGCCCTAGCTAGCTGGACGGAAACCTCCGTCCTCGGTGAATTGCAAGCTCAGAATGACGCGAACCTGGGCGGCGCTGTTTTTTTAAATTAGAGGTCACATGTTTTCGGCAGCCAATGGGTTTTGCCTACTTTTTTCAACGTCACCGGTGTCGTAGTTCCTGTCCCACCTACCCTGCGCTGTTATTGGAGCAAAAAAGGCGCCAGGGAAGGTGGGAGGGGAATCGAGTAATGGCGCACTTTACCACGCGGTGTTCGATTCGATTCGAACATGCCGAACAGCCTAATATCCGATCGAACATGAGTTCGATAGAACACTGTTCGCTCATCTCTAATAACTACTATAATACTACTCCTATGTACAAGAATATAACTACTATAATACTGCTCCTATGTACAAGAATATAACTACTATAATACTTCTCCTATGTACAAGAATATAACTACTATAATACTACGTCCTATGTACAAGAATATAACTACTATAATACTGCTCCTATATACAAGAATATAACTACTATAATACTACTCCTATGTACAAGAATATAACTACTATAATACTACTCCTATGTACAAGAATATAACTACTATAATACTACTCCTATATACAAGAATATAACTACTATAATACTACTCCTATGTACAAGAATATAACTACTATAATACTACTCCTATATACAAGAATATAACTACTATAACACTGCTCCTATGTACAAGAATATAACTACTATAATACTGCTCCTATGTACAAGAATATAACTACTATAATACTACTCCTATGTACAAGAATATAACTACTATAATACTGCTCCTATGTACAAGAATACAACTACTATAATACTACTCCTATGTACAAGAATATAACTACTATAATACTACTCCTATATACAAGAATATACCTACTATAATACTAATTCCTATGTACAAGAATATAACTACTATAATACTGCTCCTATGTACAAGAATACAACTACTATAATACTACTCCTATGTACAAGAATATAACTACTATAATACTACTCCTATATACAAGAATATACCTACTATAATACTAATTCCTATGTACAAGAATATAACTACTATAATACTAATTCCTATGTACAAGAATATAACTACTATAATACTACTCCTATGTACAAGAATATAACTACTATAACACTACCTCCTATGTACAAGAATATAACTACTATAATACTACCTCCTATGTACAAGAATATAACTACTATAATATTACTCCTATGTACAAGAATATAACTACTATAATACTACTCCTATGTACAATAATATAACTACTATAATACTACCTCCTATGTACAAGAATATAACTACTATAATACTACTCCTATGTACAAGAATATAACTACTATAATACTACCTCCTATGTACAAGAATATAGCTACTATAATACTGCTCCTATGTACAAGAATATAACTACTATAATACTGCTCCTATGTACAAGAATATAACTACTATAATACTACTCCTATGTACAAGAATATAACTACTATAATACTGCTCCTATGTACAAGAATATAACTACTATAATACTGCTCCTATGTACAAGAATATAACTACTATAATACTACTCCTATGTACAAGAATATAACTACTATAATACTACCTCCTATGTACAAGAATATAGCTACTATAATACTGCTCCTATGTACAAGAATATAACTACTATAATACTGCTCCTATGTACAAGAATATAACTACTATAATACTACTCCTATGTACAAGAATATAACTACTATAATACTGCTCCTATGTACAAGAATATAACTACTATAATACTGCTCCTATGTACAAGAATATAACTACTATAATACTGCTGCTATGTACAAGAATATACCTACTATAATACTACTTCCTATGTACAAGAATATAACTACTATAATACTACTCCTATGTACAAGAATATAACTACTATAATACTACCTCCTATGTACAAGAATATAACGACTATAATACTACCTTCTATGTACAAGAATATAACTACTATAATACTACTCCTATGTACAAGAATATAACTACTATAATACTACCTCCTATGTACAAGAATATAACTACTATAATACTACCTCCTATGTACAAGAATATAACTACTATAATACTACCTCCTATGTACAAGAATATAACTACTATAATACTACTCCTATGTACAAGAATATAACTACTATAATACTACTCCTATGTACAAGAATATAACTACTATAATACTACTCCTTTGTACAAGAATATAACTACTATAATACTGCTCCTATGTACAAGAATATAACTACTATAATACTACTCCTATGTACAAGAATATAACTACTATAATACTACCTCCTATGTACAAGAATATAACTACTATAATACTACTCCTATGTACAAGAATATAACTACTATAATACTACTCCTATGTACAAGAATATAACTACTATAATACTACCTCCTATGTACAAGAATATAACTACTATAATACTACTCCTATGTACAAGAATATAACTACTATAATACTACTCCTATGTACAAGAATATAACTACTATAATACTGCTACCATGTACAAGAATATAACTACTATAATACTAGCTCCTATGTACAAGAATATAACTACTATAATACTGCTCCTATGTACAAGAATATAACTACTATAATACTACTCCTATGTAAAAGAATATAACTACTATAATACTACTCCTATGTACAAGAATATAACTACTATAATACTGCTCCTATGTACAAGAATATAACTACTATAATACTACCTCCTATGTACAAGAATATAACTACTATAATACTACTCCTATGTACAAGAATATAACTACTATAATACTACCTCCTATGTACAAGAATATAACTACTATAATACTACCTCCTATGTACAAGAATATAACTACTATAATACTACTCCTATGTACAAGAATATAACTACTATAATACTACCTCCTATGTACAAGAATATAACTACTATAATACTACCTCCTATGTACAAGAATATAACTACTATAATACTACCTCCTATGTACAAGAATATAACTACTATAATACTACTCCTATGTACAAGAATATAACTACTATAATACTACTCCTATGTACAAGAATATAACTACTATAATACTACTCCTTTGTACAAGAATATAACTACTATAATACTGCTCCTATGTACAAGAATATAACTACTATAATACTACTCCTATGTACAAGAATATAACTACTATAATACTACCTCCTATGTACAAGAATATAACTACTATAATACTACTCCTATGTACAAGAATATAACTACTATAATACTACTCCTATGTACAAGAATATAACTACTATAATACTACCTCCTATGTACAAGAATATAACTACTATAATACTACTCCTATGTACAAGAATATAACTACTATAATACTACTCCTATGTACAAGAATATAACTACTATAATACTGCTACCATGTACAAGAATATAACTACTATAATACTAGCTCCTATGTACAAGAATATAACTACTATAATACTGCTCCTATGTACAAGAATATAACTACTATAATACTACTCCTATGTACAAGAATATAACTACTATAATACTACGTCCTATGTACAAGAATATAACTACTATAATACTACTCCTATATACAAGAATATAACTACTATAATACTACTCCTATGTACAAGAATATAACTACTATAATACTACTCCTATGTACAAGAATATAACTACTATAATACTGCTCCTATATACAAGAATATAACTACTATAACACTGCTCCTATGTACAAGAATATAACTACTATAATACTGCTCCTATGTACAAGAATATAACTACTATAATACTACTCCTATGTACAAGAATATAACTACTATAATACTGCTCCTATGTACAAGAATATAACTACTATAATACTGCTGTATGTACAAGAATATACCTACTATAATACTAATTCCTATGTACAAGAATATAACTACTATAATACTACTCCTATGTACAAGAATATAACTACTATAACACTACCTCCTATGTACAAGAATATAACTACTATAATACTACCTCCTATGTACAAGAATATAACTACTATAATACTACTCCTATGTACAAGAATATAACTACTATAATACTACTCCTATGTACAAGAATATAACTACTATAATACTACTCCTATGTACAATAATATAACTACTATAATACTACCTCCTATGTACAAGAATATAACTACTATAATACTACTCCTATGTACAAGAATATAACTACTATAATACTACCTCCTATGTACAAGAATATAGCTACTATAATACTGCTCCTATGTACAAGAATATAACTACTATAATACTGCTCCTATGTACAAGAATATAACTACTATAATACTACTCCTATGTACAAGAATATAACTACTATAATACTGCTCCTATGTACAAGAATATAACTACTATAATACTGCTCCTATGTACAAGAATATAACTACTATAATACTACTCCTATGTACAAGAATATAACTACTATAATACTACCTCCTATGTACAAGAATATAGCTACTATAATACTGCTCCTATGTACAAGAATATAACTACTATAATACTGCTCCTATGTACAAGAATATAACTACTATAATACTACTCCTATGTACAAGAATATAACTACTATAATACTGCTCCTATGTACAAGAATATAACTACTATAATACTGCTCCTATGTACAAGAATATAACTACTATAATACTGCTGCTATGTACAAGAATATACCTACTATAATACTACCTCCTATGTACAAGAATATAACTACTATAATACTACTCCTATGTACAAGAATATAACTACTATAATACTACCTCCTATGTACAAGAATATAACTACTATAATACTACCTCCTATGTACAAGAATATAACTACTATAATACTACTCCTATGTACAAGAATATAACTACTATAATACTACCTCCTATGTACAAGAATATAACTACTATAATACTACCTCCTATGTACAAGAATATAACTACTATAATACTACCTCCTATGTACAAGAATATAACTACTATAATACTACTCCTTTGTACAAGAATATAACTACTATAATACTGCTCCTATGTACAAGAATATAACTACTATAATACTACTCCTATGTACAAGAATATAACTACTATAATACTACCTCCTATGTACAAGAATATAACTACTATAATACTACTCCTATGTACAAGAATATAACTACTATAATACTACTCCTATGTACAAGAATATAACTACTATAATACTACCTCCTATGTACAAGAATATAACTACTATAATACTACTCCTATGTACAAGAATATAACTACTATAATACTACTCCTATGTACAAGAATATAACTACTATAATACTGCTACCATGTACAAGAATATAACTACTATAATACTAGCTCCTATGTACAAGAATATAACTACTATAATACTGCTCCTATGTACAAGAATATAACTACTATAATACTACTCCTATGTAAAAGAATATAACTACTATAATACTACTCCTATGTACAAGAATATAACTACTATAATACTGCTCCTATGTACAAGAATATAACTACTATAATACTACCTCCTATGTACAAGAATATAACTACTATAATACTACTCCTATGTACAAGAATATAACTACTATAATACTACCTCCTATGTACAAGAATATAACTACTATAATACTACCTCCTATGTACAAGAATATAACTACTATAATACTACTCCTATGTACAAGAATATAACTACTATAATACTACCTCCTATGTACAAGAATATAACTACTATAATACTACCTCCTATGTACAAGAATATAACTACTATAATACTACCTCCTATGTACAAGAATATAACTACTATAATACTACTCCTATGTACAAGAATATAACTACTATAATACTACTCCTATGTACAAGAATATAACTACTATAATACTACTCCTTTGTACAAGAATATAACTACTATAATACTGCTCCTATGTACAAGAATATAACTACTATAATACTACTCCTATGTACAAGAATATAACTACTATAATACTACCTCCTATGTACAAGAATATAACTACTATAATACTACCCCTATGTACAAGAATATAACTACTATAATACTACTCCTATGTACAAGAATATAACTACTATAATACTACCTCCTATGTACAAGAATATAACTACTATAATACTACTCCTATGTACAAGAATATAACTACTATAATACTACTCCTATGTACAAGAATATAACTACTATAATACTGCTACCATGTACAAGAATATAACTACTATAATACTAGCTCCTATGTACAAGAATATAACTACTATAATACTGCTCCTATGTACAAGAATATAACTACTATAATACTACTCCTATGTAAAAGAATATAACTACTATAATACTACTCCTATGTACAAGAATATAACTACTATAATACTGCTCCTATGTACAAGAATATAACTACTATAATACTACCTCCTATGTACAAGAATATAACTACTATAATACTACTCCTATGTACAAGAATATAACTACTATAATACTACCTCCTATGTACAAGAATATAACTACTATAATACTACTCCTATGTACAAGAATATAACTACTATAATACTGCTCCTATGTACAAGAATATAACTACTATAATACTTCTCCTATGTACAAGAATATAACTACTATAATACTACGTCCTATGTACAAGAATATAACTACTATAATACTACTCCTATATACAAGAATATAACTACTATAATACTACTCCTATGTACAAGAATATAACTACTATAATACTACTCCTATGTACAAGAATATAACTACTATAATACTGCTCCTATATACAAGAATATAACTACTATAACACTGCTCCTATGTACAAGAATATAACTACTATAATACTGCTCCTATGTACAAGAATATAACTACTATAATACTACTCCTATGTACAAGAATATAACTACTATAATACTGCTCCTATGTACAAGAATATAACTACTATAATACTGCTGTATGTACAAGAATATACCTACTATAATACTAATTCCTATGTACAAGAATATAACTACTATAATACTACTCCTATGTACAAGAATATAACTACTATAACACTACCTCCTATGTACAAGAATATAACTACTATAATACTACCTCCTATGTACAAGAATATAACTACTATAATACTACTCCTATGTACAAGAATATAACTACTATAATACTACTCCTATGTACAAGAATATAACTACTATAATACTACTCCTATGTACAATAATATAACTACTATAATACTACCTCCTATGTACAAGAATATAACTACTATAATACTACTCCTATGTACAAGAATATAACTACTATAATACTACCTCCTATGTACAAGAATATAGCTACTATAATACTGCTCCTATGTACAAGAATATAACTACTATAATACTGCTCCTATGTACAAGAATATAACTACTATAATACTACTCCTATGTACAAGAATATAACTACTATAATACTGCTCCTATGTACAAGAATATAACTACTATAATACTGCTCCTATGTACAAGAATATAACTACTATAATACTACTCCTATGTACAAGAATATAACTACTATAATACTACCTCCTATGTACAAGAATATAGCTACTATAATACTGCTCCTATGTACAAGAATATAACTACTATAATACTACTCCTATGTACAAGAATATAACTACTATAATACTGCTCCTATGTACAAGAATATAACTACTATAATACTACCTCCTATGTACAAGAATATAACTACTATAATACTACTCCTATGTACAAGAATATAACTACTATAATACTACCTCCTATGTACAAGAATATAACTACTATAATACTACCTCCTATGTACAAGAATATAACTACTATAATACTACTCCTATGTACAAGAATATAACTACTATAATACTACCTCCTATGTACAAGAATATAACTACTATAATACTACCTCCTATGTACAAGAATATAACTACTATAATACTACTCCTATGTACAAGAATATAACTACTATAATACTACTCCTATGTACAAGAATATAACTACTATAATACTGCTACCATGTACAAGAATATAACTACTATAATACTAGCTCCTATGTACAAGAATATAACTACTATAATACTGCTCCTATGTACAAGAATATAACTACTATAATACTACTCCTATGTAAAAGAATATAACTACTATAATACTACTCCTATGTACAAGAATATAACTACTATAATACTGCTCCTATGTACAAGAATATAACTACTATAATACTACCTCCTATGTACAAGAATATAACTACTATAATACTACTCCTATGTACAAGAATATAACTACTATAATACTACCTCCTATGTACAAGAATATAACTACTATAATACTACTCCTATGTACAAGAATATAACTACTATAATACTGCTCCTATGTACAAGAATATAACTACTATAATACTTCTCCTATGTACAAGAATATAACTACTATAATACTACGTCCTATGTACAAGAATATAACTACTATAATACTACTCCTATATACAAGAATATAACTACTATAATACTACTCCTATGTACAAGAATATAACTACTATAATACTACTCCTATGTACAAGAATATAACTACTATAATACTACGTCCTATGTACAAGAATATAACTACTATAATACTACTCCTATATACAAGAATATAACTACTATAATACTACTCCTATGTACAAGAATATAACTACTATAATACTACTCCTATGTACAAGAATATAACTACTATAATACTGCTCCTATATACAAGAATATAACTACTATAACACTGCTCCTATGTACAAGAATATAACTACTATAATACTGCTCCTATGTACAAGAATATAACTACTATAATACTACTCCTATGTACAAGAATATAACTACTATAATACTGCTCCTATGTACAAGAATATAACTACTATAATACTGCTGTATGTACAAGAATATACCTACTATAATACTAATTCCTATGTACAAGAATATAACTACTATAATACTACTCCTATGTACAAGAATATAACTACTATAACACTACCTCCTATGTACAAGAATATAACTACTATAATACTACCTCCTATGTACAAGAATATAACTACTATAATACTACTCCTATGTACAAGAATATAACTACTATAATACTACTCCTATGTACAAGAATATAACTACTATAATACTACTCCTATGTACAATAATATAACTACTATAATACTACCTCCTATGTACAAGAATATAACTACTATAATACTACTCCTATGTACAAGAATATAACTACTATAATACTACCTCCTATGTACAAGAATATAGCTACTATAATACTGCTCCTATGTACAAGAATATAACTACTATAATACTGCTCCTATGTACAAGAATATAACTACTATAATACTACTCCTATGTACAAGAATATAACTACTATAATACTGCTCCTATGTACAAGAATATAACTACTATAATACTGCTCCTATGTACAAGAATATAACTACTATAATACTACTCCTATGTACAAGAATATAACTACTATAATACTACCTCCTATGTACAAGAATATAGCTACTATAATACTGCTCCTATGTACAAGAATATAACTACTATAATACTGCTCCTATGTACAAGAATATAACTACTATAATACTACTCCTATGTACAAGAATATAACTACTATAATACTGCTCCTATGTACAAGAATATAACTACTATAATACTGCTCCTATGTACAAGAATATAACTACTATAATACTGCTGCTATGTACAAGAATATACCTACTATAATACTACCTCCTATGTACAAGAATATAACTACTATAATACTACTCCTATGTACAAGAATATAACTACTATAATACTACCTCCTATGTACAAGAATATAACAACTATAATACTACCTCCTATGTACAAGAATATAACTACTATAATACTACTCCTATGTACAAGAATATAACTACTATAATACTACCTCCTATGTACAAGAATATAACTACTATAATACTACCTCCTATGTACAAGAATATAACTACTATAATACTACCTCCTATGTACAAGAATATAACTACTATAATACTACTCCTATGTACAAGAATATAACTACTATAATACTACTCCTATGTACAAGAATATAACTACTATAATACTACTCCTTTGTACAAGAATATAACTACTATAATACTGCTCCTATGTACAAGAATATAACTACTATAATACTACTCCTATGTACAAGAATATAACTACTATAATACTACCTCCTATGTACAAGAATATAACTATTATAATACTACTCCTATGTACAAGAATATAACTACTATAATACTACTCCTATGTACAAGAATATAACTACTATAATACTACCTCCTATGTACAAGAATATAACTACTATAATACTACTCCTATGTACAAGAATATAACTACTATAATACTACTCCTATGTACAAGAATATAACTACTATAATACTGCTACCATGTACAAGAATATAACTACTATAATACTAGCTCCTATGTACAAGAATATAACTACTATAATACTGCTCCTATGTACAAGAATATAACTACTATAATACTACTCCTATGTAAAAGAATATAACTACTATAATACTACTCCTATGTACAAGAATATAACTACTATAATACTGCTCCTATGTACAAGAATATAACTACTATAATACTACCTCCTATGTACAAGAATATAACTACTATAATACTACTCCTATGTACAAGAATATAACTACTATAATACTACCTCCTATGTACAAGAATATAACTACTATAATACTACTCCTATGTACAAGAATATAACTACTATAATACTACCTCCTAGCTGTGAGGACGTGTTTTTGTAGCTCTCCTGAGGCTCCTGATGTCTGGAGATAGCCCAGGGCGGGGCCGCCCTGGGTGGGGAAGTTCCCCTGCCAAGGCCCAGGCTCCAAGGCCTTCTCTGGGAAGCAATTCCCAGACAACTAAAAAAATGGATGGAAATCCTAAAGTCCCCAGTAATGGGAATCGTGTCCAGTGTGTCAGCAGTCCTAGTGCAGCAAGCCAAGATGGGAAGAAAGTTGTAAAGGAAGAAGTAACGGAAGCAAGCAGTAGTTCGGTGCAACAACCAAGCAAAATGGTTGAATGTAAGGAGCAAACTTTGCAGCCTGTGCAGACTCCATTGCAGGTTGCAGGTGTCCAGTCCACCCCACCCTCCTGCAGACAGAGGAGAACATCCCTGGAGAAGCAGACCATGCAGGAGAATATGCAGCAGTCTGTATTGGTACGGTCTGAGCGGACAAGATCTGGAAGCGGTAACTACAAAAATGTAGTGAAGGCAGTGGAGGAGATCAAAGGGAGACCAGCGGGGAAGCTTCAAGGTACCAGCAGTACAGTCACTGGAAATAAACTGGGACATAGTCCCCAGTCTGGACATTGTGGGCCCATGGCAGTGACAACAGCCGTAGCATGTCAGAAATCACAGGCTACACCAACCAGAAGCCATACTGGGGGTAACCAACCTGCAAAGCTTTCCAACAATGCACAGACTGTCACAGCTACTGAGCGAGCACCAGAACTGCGCCTGGCAGATGAGATACCAGCACTGGTCAAGCGACTGGAGACATTGAAGGCCAGTAAAATATATCTGCAGAGACAGATTGAATGTGCGTATAATCTAAAAAAGTCTGCATGCCCTGAGAAACTGGTGTTACTGGACAGGAAGCTGAGCGCACTGGCGAAAGAGCTCGCCGAGAACGTACGGGAGACCGAGACTGTACTGGAGCAAATGGGACCGGTGGGAGAATCATACAGAAACCAGCAGCGGTTCCAGGAATACCAGAAGTCACCATCACCTTGTGCTAAAGCTGGGTCTGAACCCTCTCAAGGTGGCAGCCAGCAGTCCCATGTAAAACCAGTTCTGCAGCCAGCAAGTTTCCCTTTTAAGGAAGGGAATTTGTACGGGAAAGCGACCAGTGTTCAGCAACAGCAAAAACCTGCAGCAGTTCTCAGCAAGGCACCACAAGTCCCAGCAACCAGCACTTTGCAACCAGGTCATGGACCCCTGCCTAATGGTAATGAAGTAGCAGCTGTGCAGACACCACAAGTCCCAGGAGACAAGTCATTGCAGCAGGACTATGGACTCTTACCTGAAGGTACTGGGGGAGTAACATATTTGGGGTTACAGGTTGTGGACTCTGTTGTGCAGGACTCTGCTGCCGCTGACTGTAGTGGTAATATGGACTCTGCTATGCAGGACTCTGCTGCCGCTGACTATAATACTAATATGGACTCTGCTGTGCAGGACTCTGCTGCCGCTGATTGTCTGACTAATGTGCCTGATATTATGGATATTCCTGTATGTGATAACGGCCCAGCAGGGGAAGGTGTTTCTGGGGGGGATCCTTCACTATCTATGGCGTCAGACCCCTCTGCAGTCCAGTCTCTGGAGTCTGGTGATATTGCAGACATAGAGGTTGATGGTGGGGCGGACACAGGACAGTCCAGTGTGCAGGACTTTCCCCCTCTGGATACTCGCACAGTAGCAGAACCACATGGTACAGGTGCTCAGCAGCCCACACAGCGCCCACAAACACGCCAAGATGGCGGATCCGGCCGTACCTCCTCAGGGAATGCCTGGAGCCGCGGTGCTCCATCTTTTGCATCAAACTCCAGTTATACAGGCCAGGCTTTCAGGAGGAGGAATGTAGTCAGGTTTAGGCACGGAGGTGCCAAGGAGGATCTGCCGGATAGGAGGTTTGTGGTCCGAGAGCTCCTATGTACCCAGATGGGCTTTGTGCCGACTGATATCCTGGCCGTCATAAACCTTCCTGACCGCCAGGGGTATGATGTTAGTTTTAAGCTGATGTCTGATCTGGACCGGTTCTGGGCCAATCTCACCAGGTTGAGAGATACGGAAGGTTGGGATAAGTTCAGTTTCATCCCCATCTCTAGGCCAGATACAGCCTCTGTCACAATTGTATTTTGGAATGAAGCCGTTCCCCCTCAGGATATTGTCATCTGGCTCAGGAGGCATTGTGACCTCATGTCCGATCTTAGTAAGAACAGGGATGAAGACGGGGTCTGGACCGGTGGGTGGAGGGTCCTGGTGAAGTTGCGTCAGCAGAACAACATAACCCAACATCTGCCCAATTCGTTCTTTATAGGCCGAGAAAAAGGGATCTGCTTCTATGCGGGTCAGCCTCGCCGGTGCTTCAAGTGTGGGAAGGCCGGCCATGTGGCCAGTGTATGCTCCATGGTAAAGTGTAGCCTATGTAATGAAATGGGCCACGTGAGTGCCACATGCCAAAGCATTAGGTGTAACCTGTGCGGTCGGATCGGTCACCCCCACAGAGATTGTCCTGATGCCTGGCATAACATCTGTAAGGATAGCCCTGATGAGGACTTGCTGGCAGCGGCTGATGACATACAGGAGGAGGAGGAGGCGCTATTGTCAGGGTCAGTAGTCACGGAGGCGGAGCCTCAACCACATACAGGTGATACCACCCAAGACCAGGCCGAGTCAGGTCCCATTGAGACGACCATGGAGGTTGTCGAGCAGGTTGTACAACCCTCAGTGGTCGTCTCTTCTCCTGCCCGATCATCCAACAATAATAAAAGGAGGAAGAAGGATAAAGCCAGCCGTAAGCCTGAGGGTGAGTGGACCACGGTAGAAAAGCCCACAAAGATGAGAGTAAGTAGTGCAGGCGAGGTCACTGCAACGGGGAATAGATTTAGTGTCCTATCAGAGTCAGACGGAGAAGCAGAACTAGACAGAGAACTCTCACGAATGATGGCGGAGTATGAGGATGAACCAGAGGGCGATCCTCCCAATAAGAGGAGACCCCACCGAGATGAGGGGCAGTCCGAATCAGACATGGAAACAGCTGGTCACCAGGACACCTCTGACTCTGATCTATGACAATGGGGCCCATCTCTCTGTTTCTCATATTCCTAGTTGTTCTGATGGCAGGTTTCTATCTTAAAGTTATCTCTAGTAATGTGAATAGCATCCGAGCAAGGAGGACAAGACACGCAGTGTATGAACATCTGAGATATCTTGATGCCGATGTCTATTTCTTACAAGAAACCCGTTTAAATACTTTAGGACTAATACGAGAAGCAGAGAGAGAATGGGAATCTGGCCCGTCCTTCTGGTCTCTGGCTGTGGAACCTTATGCCGGGGTTTCTATACTGTTTAACACCCCTGATGTCACCATACACAGATTCACTGAGGTTCTGATGGGGAGGTGCCTGGTTTTAGAAGTTACCATCCGAGGCAGAAGGCTCCGACTCATTAATATCTATGGTCCACCGCAGTCGGTGATTGAAAGGGCACGTCTGTTTGATGAAGTCAAGCAGTACTTGTTTACATCTGTTCCGGTAGTCATGGCAGGGGACTTCAATGCCACCATGTCATCCAGTGACAGACCTACTGGTCGGCCTCTCACCAGGGACTGCAAGGTCTTAAGCAGAATTATTTCACAGGCTGGTCTGTCTGATGTGTTTACTGAGGGTGGTAGGAAACCAAAATTCACTTACTCCTGCGCTGGTAGATGCAGTCGGATAGACTTAGCTCTGGTCAGTCCCGCTGAGCATGTTAGTGAGAAAAGTGAAAAGACAGTCCCTTATTCTGACCATCTGGCTTTGTATTTTTGCTTGGGCTCCACAAAACGCCCTGATATTGGGAGAGGCCTATGGAAGCTCAATTCCAGCCTCTTGGACGATGACTGTGTCCGGAGTTGTGTCCACTCTCTATTTCAGAACCAGCTTGAGAGAGTGGTGTTTTATGACAACATGGCAGACTGGTGGGAGGATGTCAAGGAGGAGATCAGATCCCTCTTAAGGAGACTGTCAGTTAAGAAGGGGAAGAGTAAGTATAGCCAGTATCTCAGGCTGCGGAAAGAATTAGAGTCACTCTATTCGGCGGGCGGGGATAACCAACAGAAGATTGACCGGCTGAAATCTGAGATCAGTCAGTATCAGTACCGCAGGTATACATCCCTGGTTCTTGAACGGGATTATGGGTCCTTAGGGGCTCCGGATCCTTTTGAGAATTGCAGGGAGCGGGTGGCAAATAAATCGGTCACAGGTCTCACTGACTCCCAGGGTGTGTTACAGGAGTCTCGGGAGGGTATCCTGGGGGTGGTGAGAACTTACTATGCTGACTTGTTTCAGAAGAAGGTTTTGGATAGAGAGAAGGTGGCTCAATTCTTGGAGGCAACTCCAGGTCCTGATACTAATGATTTGGACTTTTCTCCTTTGACAGCAGAGTTAACAGTGGAGGAGGTGAAAGAGGAAATAGATAAGTTACATCTGAAGAAGGCACCAGGTCCAGATGGGATTACAGCTGAGTTCTATAAGAAATTCCGAGACCTCTTGGCACCAATTCTCGTGGATGTATACAAAACTAGTCTAGAAAACCACCTGATGCCTCCATCCATGAGAGTGTCCTCCCTGATCCTGCTGTCTAAAGGTAAAGAGCCTAGTGACATCAAGAACTGGAGGCCGATTGCCCTCTTGAATGTCGATAGGAAGATTCTTGCAAAAATTCTGTTCTCTAGATTAGTTTGTTTGTCCCCGGCACTGTTGGCAGGCTCACAGTTTGGCACAGTTAAAGGGCGGAACATCTCTGGAGCAGTTATCTCGATAAGGGAGATGTTTGAGAGATGTAAAGCTCTGAGGTGTGGGAGATATGTTGTGAGTCTTGACCAGGCTAAGGCCTTTGACAGAGTAGACCATGAGTATCTATGGGCGACTTTGACAAAGTACGGTATTCCGGGACAATTTGTGGATTGGCTGAGAACTTTGTACCGTGAGGCGGAGAGCTTTCCTCTGATTAATGGTTGGCAGGGTGATGCTTTCAGGGTTGAGGCAGGGGTGAGACAAGGTTGCCCACTGAGTCCATTACTGTATGTGTTTGCCATAGACCCGTTTCTTAGGTCACTGCAGGAGTGTGATTTTCAGGGGGCGCCGGTCCCCCACTGCTTGCCCCTGAGAGTTGTTGCCTACGCGGATGATGTGACTGTGGTGATATCTGAGCCTCGTGAGGTGGAGATGTTGTCTGCAGCCATCAGAAGTTACTCAGAGGCCTCCGGGTCTCTTGTCAACCTTGAGAAGAGTCAAGCTCTCTGGACGGGTCATACTGGTCCTACATTTGATCTGCCGCAGTTTGCCCAGGCCTCCTCCTATATTAAGATCCTTGGGGTGAAATTCGGGAGGGATGATAATTGCAGACTAAATTGGGAAGAAAAGTTGGAATCCGGAAATGCAAAGGTTCAGCGATGGAAGAACTGGAGGCTGACCTATAGAGAAAGGGTTAAAATGTTGAAGACTTACCTGGTCCCTGTCTTCTTGTACGTCTCTGTTGTCTTTCCTTTGCCAGAATCTTTCTCCGCTAGGCTCTTTAGCCTGTTCTTCCAACTTTTGTGGGGGAACAGGTTGAACCCAGTAAAAAGAGGGATAACCTACCTACAGAGGAGAGAGGGTGGGCTGGATATGTTAAATCCAAGGGTGTTTTTTGACTCCATGTTTCTAAAAGTAAATTTTGGTTGCCTGGACTCAGATAACAGCTCCCTGTGGGTAAATAGTATCAGGGACTGGATATTGCCTTTTGCAGAATCCTGGGTGCGAGGCGGCAGCCTTAAGAGGGGTCGATCGACTCGTGACTACCTCCCCCAGTATCTGGACTATGGCATAAGGTGCCTAAAAAAATGGGGTATTGAAAAGACCTATCTGGTGAGTAAGACCAGGAGAGATCTATACACCAGGGTATGTAAGACCTTCTATTGTCTCCAGCCGGCATTGAGGGACTGTACATCTATAACCCTGCAGGATAGTCTGAGGCTCCTCACTGGTCTGAGGCTCCCTGCAAAGTTCTTTGACATTGCCTGGCTATCTCTGCATGGGAAACTTTTCGTAAGAGGCAACTTAAAGCATCTCAGTGTGACAGATCGGGCATGTCCATTAGGTTGTCAGCAGGAGGAGACCATGGCACATTTTATATCAGAGTGCGGGGGAGGGCGAAAGATCTGGCAGGAAATATCCCGGAGGCTGAAAATTCCCCGATTACAGTCTCTCAAATACCCCGAAATCATATATGGCATCCCAACTAATATAGGTGACATTAACCGGGAGACCCTGTATATTATTATTACTGTCATCAAATATTATCACTGGCATACGAGGACCCAGGTGTCCCTACACAGAGAGCCCTTCCGTCATATGACCGCTGTCACATATATCATGTCTGAACTGAGGTGGATAAAGTCTCTGGAGGTCAGAAAAAAGTCTGATAATGTAAAATTGTGGAGAAATGTATATATCGATTGCTGAATATTCTGATAACACTGCAAATAAGTCTGTTCATTTATTTATGGATTTATTTATTTTTTCCCCCTCTTTATTCTGCCAGCAATGGACTCTTAAGTTAAAGTGATTCTCATTTTTGTTATCTGACAGACATGTCTGATTTATGTTATATTATTATTATTATTATTAATTAGTTATTAATTCTGCTGGAATGTAATGTATTTTTGTTTTGTTTTTACTAATAAAAATTACCTCCTATGTACAAGAATATAACTACTATAATACTACTCCTATGTACAAGAATATAACTACTATAATACTACCTCCTATGTACAAGAATATAACTACTATAATACTACCTCCTATGTACAAGAATATAACTACTATAATACTACTCCTATGTACAAGAATATAACTACTATAATACTACTCCTATGTACAAGAATATAACTACTATAATACTGCTCCTATGTACAAGAATATAACTACTATAATACTACCTCCTATGTACAAGAATATAACTACTATAATACTACTCCTATGTACAAGAATATAACTACTATAATACTACCTCCTATGTACAAGAATATAACTACTATAATACTACCTCCTATGTACAAGAATATAACTACTATAATACTACTCCTATGTACAAGAATATAACTACTATAATACTACCTCCTATGTACAAGAATATAACTACTATAATACTACCTCCTATGTACAAGAATATAACTACTATAATACTACCTCCTATGTACAAGAATATAACTACTATAATACCACTCCTATGTACAAGAATATAACTACTATAATACCACTCCTATGTACAAGAATATAACTACAATAATACCGCTCCTATGTACAAGAATATAACTACTATAATACTACTCCTATGTACAAGAATATAACTACTATAATACTACCTCCTATGTACAAGAATATAACTACTATAATACTACTCCTATGTACAAGAATATAACTACTATAATACTACTCCTATGTACAAGAATATAACTACTATAATACTACCTCCTATGTACAAGAATATAACTACTATAATACTACTCCTATGTACAAGAATATAACTACTATAATACTACTCCTATGTACAAGAATATAACTACTATAATACTACTCCTATGTACAAGAATATAACTACTATAATACTGCTCCTATGTACAAGAATATAACTACTATAATACTACCTCCTATGTACAAGAATATAACTACTATAATACTACTCCTATGTACAAGAATATAACTACTATAATACTACCTCCTATGTACAAGAATATAACTACTATAATACTACTCCTATGTACAAGAATATAACTACTATAATACTGCTCCTATGTACAAGAATATAACTACTATAATACTTCTCCTATGTACAAGAATATAACTACTATAATACTACGTCCTATGTACAAGAATATAACTACTATAATACTACTCCTATATACAAGAATATAACTACTATAATACTACTCCTATGTACAAGAATATAACTACTATAATACTACTCCTATGTACAAGAATATAACTACTATAATACTGCTCCTATGTACAAGAATATAACTACTATAATACTGCTCCTATGTACAAGAATATAACTACTATAATACTACTCCTATGTACAAGAATATAACTACTATAATACTACCTCCTATGTACAAGAATATAGCTACTATAATACTGCTCCTATGTACAAGAATATAACTACTATAATACTGCTCCTATGTACAAGAATATAACTACTATAATACTACTCCTATGTACAAGAATATAACTACTATAATACTGCTCCTATGTACAAGAATATAACTACTATAATACTGCTCCTATGTACAAGAATATAACTACTATAATACTGCTGCTATGTACAAGAATATACCTACTATAATACTACCTCCTATGTACAAGAATATAACTACTATAATACTACTCCTATGTACAAGAATATAACTACTATAATACTACCTCCTATGTACAAAAATATAACTACTATAATACTACCTCCTATGTACAAGAATATAACTACTATAATACTACTCCTATGTACAAGAATATAACTACTATAATACTACTCCTTTGTACAAGAATATAACTACTATAATACTGCTCCTATGTACAAGAATATAACTACTATAATACTACTCCTATGTACAAGAATATAACTACTATAATACTACCTCCTATGTACAAGAATATAACTACTATAATACTACTCCTATGTACAAGAATATAACTACTATAATACTACTCCTATGTACAAGAATATAACTACTATAATACTACCTCCTATGTACAAGAATATAACTACTATAATACTACTCCTATGTACAAGAATATAACTACTATAATACTACTCCTATGTACAAGAATATAACTACTATAATACTGCTACCATGTACAAGAATATAACTACTATAATACTAGCTCCTATGTACAAGAATATAACTACTATAATACTGCTCCTATGTACAAGAATATAACTACTATAATACTACTCCTATGTAAAAGAATATAACTACTATAATACTACTCCTATGTACAAGAATATAACTACTATAATACTGCTCCTATGTACAAGAATATAACTACTATAATACTACCTCCTATGTACAAGAATATAACTACTATAATACTACCTCCTATGTACAAGAATATAACTACTATAATACTACCTCCTATGTACAAGAATATAACTACTATAATACTGCTCCTATGTACAAGAATATAACTACTATAATACTACGTCCTATGTACAAGAATATAACTACTATAATACTACTCCTATATACAAGAATATACCTACTATAATACTACCTCCTATGTACAAGAATATAACTACTATAATACTGCTCCTATGTACAAGAATATAACTACTATAATACTACGTCCTATGTACAAGAATATAACTACTATAATACTACTCCTATGTACAAGAATATAACTACTATAATACTACTCCTATGTACAAGAATATAACTACTATAATACTGCTACCATGTACAAGAATATAACTACTATAATACTAGCTCCTATGTACAAGAATATAACTACTATAATACTGCTCCTATGTACAAGAATATAACTACTATAATACTACTCCTATGTAAAAGAATATAACTACTATAATACTACTCCTATGTACAAGAATATAACTACTATAATACTGCTCCTATGTACAAGAATATAACTACTATAATACTACCTCCTATGTACAAGAATATAACTACTATAATACTACAACCTATGTACAAGAATATAACTACTATAATACTACCTCCTATGTACAAGAATATAACTACTATAATACTGCTCCTATGTACAAGAATATAACTACTATAATACTACGTCCTATGTACAAGAATATAACTACTATAATACTACTCCTATATACAAGAATATACCTACTATAATACTACCTCCTATGTACAAGAATATAACTACTATAATACTGCTCCTATGTACAAGAATATAACTACTATAATACTACGTCCTATGTACAAGAATATAACTACTATAATACTACTCCTATGTACAAGAATATAACTACTATAATACTACTCCTATGTACAAGAATATAACTACTATAATACTGCTCCTATGTACAAGAATATAACTACTAGAGATGAGCGAACAGTGTTCTATCGAACTCATGTTCGATCGGATATTAGGCTGTTCGGCATGTTCGAATCGAATCGAACACCGCGTGGTAAAGTGCGCCATTACTCGATTCCCCTCCCACCTTCCCTGGCGCCTTTTTTGCTCCAATAACAGCGCAGGGTAGGTGGGACAGGAACTACGACACCGGTGACGTTGAAAAAAGTAGGCAAAACCCATTGGCTGCCGAAAACATGTGACCTCTAATTTAAAAGAACAGCGCCGCCCAGGTTCGCGTCATTCTGAGCTTGCAATTCACCGAGGACGGAGGTTTCCGTCCAGCTAGCTAGGGCTTAGATTCTGGGTAGGCAGGGACAGGCTAGGATAGGAAGGAGAAGACAACCAACAGCTCTTGTAAGAGCTAAATTCCAGGGAGAAGCTTGTCAGTGTAACGTGGCACTGACGGGCTCAATCGCCGCAACCCAGCTTTCCCAGGATCCTGAATGGAATACACTGTCAGTGTATTCCCGTATACCCGATATATACCCCGATACCCGTTCCAACGGTGTGCCCCCCCCACCTTCACCCCAGAAATACCCTGCAAGTCCCCTAGCAATAGAATTGGGGCTATATACACCCACAATTTTTACTACTGGTATACAGTGCCATTGTCTGACTGGGAATTCAAAGAATATATTGGGAATACAAATACCCTCATTTCTTGCTACTGCCATATAGTGCCAGTGTCTGACTGGGAATTCAAAGAATATATTGAGGTTACGTGCACCCACAATTTTTACTACTGGTATACAGTGCCATTGTCTGACTGGGAATTCAAAGAGTATATTGGGAATACAAATACCCTCATTTCTTGCTACTGCCATATAGTGCCAGTTTCTGACTGGGAATTCAAAGAATATATTGGGGTTACGTGCACCCACAATTTTTACTACTGGTATACAGTGCCATTGTCTGACTGGGAATTCAAAGAATATATTGGGAATACAAATACCCTCATTTCTTGCTACTGCCATATAGTGCCAGTGTCTGACTGGTAATTCAAAGAATATATTGGGGTTATGTGCACCCACAATTTTTACTACTGGTATACAGTGCCATTGTCTGACTGGGAATTCAAAGAATATATTGGGGTTATAAATACCCTCATTTCTTGCTACTGCCATATAGTGCCAGTTTCTGACTGGTAATTCAAAGAATATATTGGGGTTACGTGCACCCACAATTTTTACTACTGGTATACAGTGCCATTGTCTGACTGGGAATTCAAAGAATATATTGGGGTTATAAATACCCTCATTTCTTGCTACTGCCATATAGTGCCAGTGTCTGACTGGGAATTCAAAGAATATATTGGGGTTACGTGCACCCACAATTTTTACTACTGGTATACAGTGCCAATTTCTAACTAGGAATTCAAAATGCGCAAGGCTCCCGGAAAGGGACGTGGACGAGGCCGTGGGCGAGGTCGGGGGAATGGTTCTGGGGAGCAAGGTAGCAGTGAAGCCACAGGGCGTCCCGTGCCTACTCCTGTGGGGCAGCAAGCATTGCGCCACTCCACAGTGCCAGGGTTGCTTGCCACATTAACTAAACTGCAGGGTACAAACCTTAGTAGGCCCGAGAACCAGGAACAGGTCTTGCAATGGCTGTCAGAGAACGCTTACAGCACATTGTCCAGCAGCCAGTCAGACTCTGCCTCCTCTCCTCCTATTACCCAACAGTCTTGTCTTCCTTCCTCCCAAAATTCCGAAGCTTTACAGAACAATAACCCCAACTGTCCCTGCTCCCCAGAGCTGTTCTCCGCTCCTTTCATTGTCCCTCAACCTGCCTCTCCACGTCACGATTCCACGAACCTAACAGAGGAGCATCTGTGTCCAGATGCTCAAACACTAGAGTCTCCTCCATCTCCGTTCGATTTGGTGGTGGATGACCAGCAACCCACCCTCATCGACGATGATGTGACGCAGTTGCCGTCAGGGCATCCAGTTGACCGGCGCATTGTGCGGGAGGAGGAGATGAGACAGGAGTTGGAAGAGGAAGTGGTGGATGATGAGGACACTGACCCGACCTGGACAGGGGGGATGTCAAGCGGGGAAAGTAGTGTGGATGTTGAGGCAGGTGCAGCACCAAATAGGGTAGCTAGAGGCAGAGGTCAGCAGCTTAGGCGAAGCCAGGCCACACCCGGAATCTCCCAAGATGTTCCAGTTCGTACCCAGCCCCGAAAAACTCCCACCTCGAGGGCACGTTTCTCGAAGGTGTGGAGTTTTTTCAAGGAATGCGCCGAGGACAGATATAGTGTTGTCTGCACAATTTGCCTCTCGAAATTGATTAGGGGCTCTGAGAAGAGCAACCTGTCCACCACTTCAATGCGCCGTCATTTGGAATCCAAGCACTGGAATCAGTGGCAGGCAGCAACGGCAGGACAAAGGCCGCCTGCCGTTCACGCCACTGCCACTGCCTCTGCCACTGCCTCTGCCTCTGCCACTGCCACTGCTGACTGTGCTGGCGATGCACTCCAGAGGACGAGCCAGGACACCACTTCATCTGCCTCCGCCACTTTGTTGACTTCTACCTCATCCTCCCCTGGTCCTGTCTTATCTCCTTCTCCTGCACCATCAAAGGCACCATCAGGCGTTTCTTTACAACAACCCACCATCTCTCAGACATTGGAGCGGCGGCAGAAATACACTGCTAACCACCCACACGCGCAAGCCTTGAACGCCAACATCGCTAAACTGCTGGCCCAGGAGATGTTGGCGTTCCGGCTTGTTGAAACTCCCGCCTTCCTGGACCTGATGGCAACTGCGGCACCTCGCTATGCCGTCCCTAGCCGTCACTACTTCTCCCGGTGTGCCGTCCCCGCCTTGCACCAGCACGTGTCACTCAACATCAGGCGGGCCCTTAGTTCCGCGCTTTGCACAAAGGTCCACTTGACCACCGACGCGTGGACAAGTGCATGCGGACAGGGACGCTACATTTCACTGACGGCACACTGGGTGAATGTAGTTGAGGCTGGGACTGCTTCCCAAACTGGCCCGGTGTACCTCGTCTCCCCGCCTAACATTCCTGGCAGGGACACGAGAAGAACACCCCCCTCCTCCTCCTCCTCTACCGCCTCCTCCTCCGCCACCGCCTCCTCCTCCGCCACCGCCTCCTCCTCCGCTGTTAGATTGACCCCAGCTACGAGTTGGAAACGTTGCAGCACTGGCGTTGGTAGACGTCAGCAGGCTGTGCTGAAGCTGATCAGCTTGGGGGACAGACAGCACACTGCCTCCGAGGTGAGGGATGCCCTCCTCGATGAGACGGCAATATGGTTTGAGCCGCTGCACCTGGGCCCAGGCATGGTCGTTTGTGATAACGGCCGGAACCTGGTAGCAGCTCTGGAGCTTGCCGGACTCCAACATGTTCCATGCCTGGCCCACGTCTTCAACCTAGTGGTGCAACGTTTCCTAAAGAGCTACCCCAATGTTCCAGAGCTACTGGTGAAAGTGCGGCGCATGTGCGCCCACTTTCGCAAGTCGACAGTAGCCGCTGCTAGCTTAAAATCTCTCCAGCAACGCCTGCATGTGCCACAACACCGGCTTTTGTGCGACGTCCCCACACGCTGGAACTCAACGTTTCAGATGTTGAATAGAGTGGTTGAGCAGCAGAGACCTTTGATGGAATACCAGCTACAAAACCCTAGGGTGCCACAAAGTCAGCTGCCTCAGTTTCACATCCATGAGTGGCCATGGATGAGAGACCTTTGTGACATCCTACGGGTCTTTGAGGAGTCCACAAGGAGGGTGAGCTCTGAGGATGCGATGGTGAGCCTTACAATCCCGCTCTTGTGTGTTCTGAGAGAATCCCTGATTGACATCAGGGATAACTCAGATCACACAGAGGAGTTAGGGATAGCATCCGATCCGTCACAGCTGGAGAGTAGGTCCACACATCTGTCCGCTTCACTGCGTTTAATGGAGGAGGAGGAGGAGGAGGAGGAGGAAGAAGAGTTGTCCGATGATGTGATGGTGATACAGGAGGCTTCCGGGCAACTTCGAATCGTCCCATTGTTGCAGCGCGGATGGGTAGACATGGAGGATGAGGAGGAAATGGAGATTGAACTTTCCGGTGGGGCCAGAGGAGTCATGCCAACTAACACTGTGGCAGACATGGCTGAGTTCATGTTGGGGTGCTTTACAACCGACAAGCGTATTGTCAAAATCATGGAGGACAACCAGTACTGGATCTTTGCTATCCTTGACCCCCGGTATAAAAACAACATCTCGTCTTTTATTCCGGTAGAGGGGAGGGCCAATCGCATCAATGCTTGCCACAGGCAATTGGTGCAGAATATGATGGAGATGTTTCCAGCATGTGACGTTGGCGGCAGGGAGGGCAGTTCCTCCAGTAGGCAACCAAGTTCTCACCGGTCCACACAAACGAGGGGCACACTGTCTAAGGTCTGGGACACCTTGATGGCACCCCCTCGCCAAAGTGCCGCCACGGAGGGTCCTAGTGTCACCAGGCGTGAGAAGTATAGGCGCATGTTGCGGGAATACCTTTCCGACCACAGCCCTGTCCTCTCCGACCCCTCTGCGCCCTACACGTATTGGGTGTCGAAGTTGGACCTGTGGCTTGAACTTGCCCTATATGCCTTGGAGGTGCTGTCCTGTCCTGCCGCCAGCGTCCTATCTGAGAGGGTGTTCAGTGCAGCCGGTGGCATCATCACTGACAAGCGCACCCGTCTGTCAGCTGAGAGTGCCGACCGGCTCACTTTGATAAAAATGAACCACCACTGGGTAGAGCCGTCATTTTTGTGCCCACCTGTGTAAAGCACCCCAACATGAAACTCCATGTCTGTACTCAACCTCTCCAATTCCTCCGCATCCTCATACTCATCCACCATAAGCGTTGCACAATTCTGCTAATACTAGGCTCCCTCCAACATGATTTCCCCCAACTCTGCTGGTTAGAGGCTCCCTCCACCCTGATTTCCACCAACTCTGCTGGTTAGAGGCTCCCTCCACCCTGCTTTCCCACAACTCTGCTGGTTAGAGGCTCCTTCCACCATGAATTTGCCCAAACTGGGCTGTTTAGAGGCTCCCTCCACCATGAATTGGTCCAAACTGGGCTGTTTAGAGGCTCCCTCCACCATGAATTTGCCCAAACTGGGCTGTTTAGAGGCTCCCTCCACCATGAATTGGTCCAAACTGGGTTTTTTAGAGGCTCCCTCCACCATTAATTGGTCCAAACTGGGCTGGTAAGAGGCTCCCTCCACCATGAATTTGCCCAAACTGGGCTGTTTAGAGGCTCCCTCCACCATGAATTTGCCCAAACTGGGCTGGTTAGAGGCTCCCTCCACCATGAATTGGTCCAAACGGGTTTTTAGAGGCTCCCTTCACCATGAATTGGTCCAAACTTGGCTGTTTAGAGGCTCCCTCCACCATGAATTGGTCCAAACTTGGCTGTTTAGAGGCTCCCTCCACCATGAATTGGTCCAAACTGGGTTTTTTAGAGGCTCCCTCCACCATGAATTTGCCCAAACTGGGCTGTTTAGAGGCTCCCTCCACCATGAATTTGCCCAAACTGGGCTGGTTAGAGGCTCCCTCCACCATGAATTGGTCCAAACGGGTTTTTA